>NW_023270164.1:6834441-6873315 GCF_011800145.1 Mirounga leonina
GTTGAGACTTTCTAGAGCTTTGATTATCAGAGTACTTTCACATTTCGTTCTCACAAGTCAGTAGGTTGAAACTGAGGTGCCAAGCGTTGAGGTGGGCCCTGTCCTGATGGTAATGACCCCTCAACTCCATCTCTAGCCCAGATTCTTCTCCTGGGGGCCTTACTCTTACGGGCAGCTGTGTACTGGCCACCTACAGGCAGGTGTCCCACAATCACCACACACTCAAATGATCCAAAAGTTAATTAGTAATTTTCTTCCCCAAACCTTCTTTTTATCTGAAGGGAATAGTCTTTCTTCAACTTGTGGAAGTTTGGGGCTGTTAGCTGAGTAAGGCCTCTCCTCTTCATCATTCCTTCTGTGTTCTACAGAATTCCTGTTTATGTATATTGGATATTCTTGATATGGCCTACAGGAGTCTTAGCTTCTCTTTCATACTTATCATCTCGAACCGTGCTTTGTTCTATACTGGTTCCTCAATACGGTCTTTCAACTTAGCCATACTGATTCCCAAGACAGACACACAGTGCACACACATGCTCCCTTAAGGTTTTACAACATTTACGAAATAGAACAAACAGCCTCTTGTTCTGTGGATGTTACCCCTTCCTTTTATCTTTTTGAGGACTTTGAAGTCCCTTTCAGATTCTTCTATTATTTCCATTTCCTTTAGACCCAATTTCCTATCTGTTGAGTTTGTTTCAGGATGTTTTTCCTTGTGTGCTTTGAAATTTTCATTTGAACATTAATCTTAAATGGGGGTTTCTTGGGTTTTTTTTCCTTCTGTCCCCCTTTAGCTAGCTACCTAGCCTTCTATGGTGGCTACAGCTTTTCTCAGTCACTGTTTGAAGCTGAGGGGCTCTGTCCCACCCCTGGATTTCATGCAGTGGGCCAGACTCCAGTTCCCTTCCCTCGGGAGCCCTTGGTCCCTATTACAATGAAGAAGTTGAACTCCAAATCCCATCTTGCCTGGAATTATTTATGGACCCTCTATTACATTTTTCATACCGAGTCTAAAGGGTCTCTCTCTAATGCACAAATCTGATTATATTATTGCCTTGGTAAAATTACTTCGATGTCTCCATCACCTACAGAATAAAATTTAAAGTCCAGTCAAACATCACCTCCTCAGAAATGGCTCCTGTGAACACCCTGTCCTCATCACTTTCTATCCCTGACCTGGTCCTTGTTATTCACAGCCCTCTCATCACTAGTTGCTATTGTTACTGCATTTTTATTTGTCAGTGTGTCTCTTCCACTAGAATCTAAGTTTCATGTAGGCATGGACTTTGAATTACTCACGGTTAAATCCTGAGCACCTAGAACAGTGTCTGGCACATTGTAAATATTCAATAAATACTTGTGAATGGATGAATTAAAATCTTTAACAAGGCATCGAAAGCCCTAGATGTGGGGCGCCTGGCTGGCTCAGTCGGAAAAGCATGTGACTTTTAATCTCGGGGTCGTGAGTTCGAGCCCCACATTGGATACAGAGATGACTTAAATTAACAAACAAACAAACAAACAAACAAAAAAACCAAAACACAGCCCTTGATGTATCAGTGCAAGGAGGAGTGAGGGCACTAGAGTCAAACAGCCTAGGATGGAATCCTGGCTGCAGCATAGCAGCTTTGTGACCTTGAACAAGTCACCACCTCCTAAGCTGCAGTTTTCTCATCTATAAAATGGGCATAGTGCCTAATTTTAGTGGGTTGTTGAGAGGAAGTGAGATAATCAAAAAGTATAAAATGTAGGAGGTAGTTATATCACTGGTGGTTTTTATTGTTTTCTTTCTTAAAAGTTCATGAGGCTTCTGTGTCTTGACATCATTAATACTTTCGTCTAGTTTCACCCCCGCCATTACCACTTGGTCATCCTTCAAGTCTCAGTATTCCTCCTCTATGAAGGCCCTCTCCCTTCCTTCCTCTCTCCCTCCCTTCTCATTGTAATTGCTTCCATGTCTATCCATCTCTGTCCTGTGCTTCTAGCTATGTCTCACAGGTAGTAGACATTAAGGGACAAAATTACTAAATGGATAAAGTTGGTGGCAGAGTTAGGATAACAGTACAGGCCTCTCCACTTGTCCTGTAACATTTCACTCACTCTCTCCCTCACTAAGGAGATGAGCTACCACGTAGAGGTACCAAATGGGAGCAAAGAGATACAGAGAGATAGCAAAGAGGGAGCACGTCTAAGAACTGAGCCAGAATGGGAGCTCTGCCTAGCAGGAGTGCGGGACACCGGCTGAGGAATAAGGGAGTTTAGTGAAGGATGAAATGAAGATGTGCCCAAACTTCATTTCCCCGCAATATTGTTCTTGATATAGTCTCTTTACCTGGCTTCTCTGACACCTTGCTATCATGATCTTCCTTCCATCTCTTCAGTTGTTCCTTCTCTGTCTTATTTGTTAGCTATTCCTCCTGTTCTGCAACCTTTCAAATTTGGGAGACCCTCTGTCCTCAAGTCCTATTTTCTTCTCCCTGTCTCTATACTACCCTAACCCATCTACACAGCGACTATCCCCAAACCTCTAGATCTGTTTCTGTGCTCCTAATCCACATATTCCACTTCGTCTTTAGCAATTTCACTCAGATGTCTCACAGAAACTTCCAACTCAACATGTCTAAAATGTATTTCACCATCTAATTCCAGGCACCATCATATATCAGGTGCTCAAGCCAGCGACCAGAGTCAAATTTGTCTCCTGCTTCCTTACTTCCTTTATCCAATCATCAAATCCTGTCCATTCTAATTCCTAAATATCTTCAGGTTCCATTCATTCTCTTTCATCTCTATTGACATTCATCTATCCTAGCCATCAATGTTCATGAGAGATCACTGTAATGGTCTCCTAATTCTCCCCACATCCAAATCCAACCCTACAGCAATACTGTAGCCAGAGAATGCTTAAAAAAAGACGTCTGATCATATAAGTTCGCTTGTGATGGCATCCACAACTTTAAAATCCAAAACCCTTGCCACGTCTTAAAAAGGCCCATCAAGATTTTGCCCCTATTTCTTGTGAACCTCTTGAGCCCTCAATAATGTGCACAAGAAATACGAAGGATATCTTTAAGACAAGCAATACTTCCTAGAGTCTAGCAAAAAGAACAAATACTAATATTCAAAGACACTGCCTAATGACTCAAGTCAACAGTCGGTGGAAGGGCAAATGACTTTGTGTCTACTACTGAGTATTACAAATTCCCTTGGGCCCAGTCACCTCACAATGATATGGAATCCAGCATTCTGGTCAAGTCCACAGATACAGATAAGGGCCATACAAACAAATCAGAATTTATCTACAACTCTCTCTGTCCAGATTTATGCATGGTTTTAGAATGAAATGTATTAATTAGTAAATACCTGAGAGATTAGTTCTTTAGATCACAATTTAAAATTAAGGTCTAACTCTCATACAATGCTGGTGGGAATGCAAAGTAGTACAACATCTATAGAAGGAATATGACATTAGCAATAGTATGAAATGACATATGCACAAGGTTATTAACGTAACAGAAGAAGGCTTGAAATGATCTAAATGTCCATTAGTAGGGGACTGGCTTAACAAACTATTCTACATCCATAATGGAGTATTAAGCAGGTATAAACAGGAATGAAGATGCCTACATACTGCTATGGAGAGATCCTTGGTGTTTTCATATTATTAAATTAAAAATAATCAAGGTTTACAAGAGCATATGTGAGAGTGTGTAAGAAGGGGAGGCAGTACAAAAACGTAATATATACGTATTTTCTCATATTTTCAAACAGAGATAAATAAAACTAACCAAAATGACCTCGTTTTAATTTTAAGAAATAATTTCCTTGAAGGTAGGAAGTGAATGGGGACAGGGATGCAAGCCAGACCTTTCTGAATGAACCTTATTCACAAGTTTGACTTCGTAATCATGTACATGTTTTTCATAATCTAAAAACAAAATTAAATCATGACAAAAAAAAGAGGCAATTCCTGGGCGCCTGGGTGGCTCAGTCGTTAAGCATCTGCCTTCAGCTCAGGTCACAGTCCCAGGGTCCTGGGATCGAGCCCCACATCGGGCTCCCTGCTCCATGGGGAGCCTGCTTCTCCCTCTCCCACTCCCCTTGCTTGTGTTCCTGCTCTCGCTATGTCTCTCTCTGTCAAATAAATAAATAAAATCTTAAAAAAAAAAAAAAAGAGGCAATTCCTAAAAGTAAAAACAAACTAATCCTGGTATCTGAATAAGATCAGTAGAGTGTATCAATGTCAATATCCTGGTTGTGATATTATACTAGTTTTGCAAAATGTTAATGTTGGGAGAAACTGGGCAACATCTCCAAGGACCTCTCTGTATTATTTCTTATAGCTACACGTGAAGCTACAATTCTCTCAATAAAAACTTTAATTAAAAAAAAACTGAACTGATATAAACAAACCTATCTCTACAACCAGCTTGTCAACACAACCACAAAGAGTTATTTAAATGACTTTAAACCCCAGTGCTTGTGACTGTGCATCTCTAGTGGGATATGCCATAAGGATGAAAAGAAGGGCAAAGAAATCCTAATCTGCATTCAGTAGTCTTACTTTTATTATATCTTTAAATCAGTAGGATGAAGCCATTAAGTATGTTAATGTGGTAAGGAACCCAGATTTTCAGAGAAAAGAAGTACAAATAGAAAATTTAAAAAGTTAAGTAAAAACTCTACTTTCTTTCTCACTTAAAAAAAAAACAAGACTTTACATTCTGGGAAAACTTTTGAAAGGAGAAAGTATAGAGTAATGAAGCCTTGTGTACCCATTACCCTGCTCCAGCAACTGACAATTTCCTATACTTCAAACCCAGTACCCACTGCTCACCCCTCACCTGATTCTGAGGCAGATCCCAGACATTAATATCACCTTATGCATAAATATTTCAGTACTTATCTCCACAAAGTAAGGACTCTGTAAAACGATTGCAATAACAAAATTACGTTAAAAACCCAAAATTCCTTATATCTAGTAAATGGCTCATAAATAAAAATCTGCAATTATTACCTTAAACTGGAAATGATATAAACTTGTGGTTTCGTTTTTGTTTAGTTTTGATCGAAGAAAATTTTTTAGTTTAGAATAATTTTTTTGAAGATTTTATTTATTTATTTAAGACAGAGAGTGAGAGAGAGCATGAGCTAGGGGAGGGGCAGAGGGAGAGGGAGAAGCAGACTCCCTGCTGAGCAGGGAGCCCAATGTGGGGCTGGATTCCAGGATCCTGAGATCATGACCGGAGCCGAAGGCAGACGCTTAACCAACTGAGCCACCCAGGTGCCCCTAGAGTAATTTTAGATTTACATAAAAAGGGCAAACATAGTACAGAGTTCCTGTATGCCTCTCACCCAACTTCCCCTAATGTTACAACATCTTAGGTGACTACAGTACATTTGCCGAAACTAAGAGGGTAACGCTGGTACATTACCATCAATTCAGCTCTAAACTGTAGGTGGACTTCAGTTTGCTGACTAATGTACTTTGTTCTGGGATCCCATGCAGGACAGACAGCACAATGCATTTTGTTATTAAGTCTCCTTAGTTTTTTCCTCTGGTCTGTGAAAATTTTTCAGTCTTGTTTTTCATGATCTCAACTGCTTCAAAAAAAGGGGCACTGGCCAGGTGTTTTGTAGAATGTCCCTCAATTTCGATCTGTGTTTGTTTGTTTTTTTTTTTCCCCATTTTTCGATGGGGGTTGTAGATTTTGGGGAAGGATATCAGAGAGGTGAAGTGTCCTTCTCCTCATATCACCTCAGGGGACATGTGATATCCACATGACTTATCACTGGTGATGTTAACTTGATTCCCTGAATAAGGGGAAGGGGGTCAGCCAGTTCTCTTCACTATCAAGCTGCTATGTTCTCCTTTCCATCCTCTGTTCTTTGAAAGTGAGTCACCAAGTCCAGCCCACACTGAAGGAAGGATGGGGATTATCTTCATCTCCTGGAGGGGGAGGGGGGAGTAGCTACATATATTGTTTGGAATTCTGTAAGGAAGATTTGTTCCTTCTCTCCCATTGTTAATTTATTCAATAATTTATGTATATCAGTATGGACTCATATATACGTATTTTACACTCTGGGTTATAATCCAATACTATGTTATTTTGTTGCCCAAACTGTTCCAGGTTTGGCCACTGGGAGTTCCTTCAGGTTGGCTCCTGTGACCCTTTGACATTACTTTTTTTTTTTTTTTTTTGAGCACTTCCTTCCTTTCAGACACTATAAAATGCTCCAGGCTTGTCTTGTATTTTCTCTGCCCCAGTCCTAGGAGTCATCATTTCTCCAAGGAGCCCTGGCTCTTCTAACAGAGAATGATATTTAGAAATGAAGATCTCTCTCAAATGAAGAAATAAAATCTTAAAAAAAAAAAAAAAAGACGTTCTGGGTGTGGGTGTGCTCATTACTACTGCGGTTTCACTACTTCTAGACCCTCCCAGGGGACAGAGCCAGGAAATGCATGTGTATACTAACCCATGCACATGTATCCGTCTTCACTCTTGCTTATTTGTAACTTCTTTCTCTGACAGAATGTAAATTTCTGCATACTTAAAAAATCAACACACAAAAAATCCAATACCATAGGCAAAATGAAATGGGGAAAATATTTGCAAATATATGAAAAGGGTAAATATCCTTAGTAAATACCAGAATTCTTACAAAATGGCAAAAAGCTAAAGAAAGTGAATGGATGAAAAGAATTGGGTAAGCATACTTTAAAAAATATTTGACCACACTAGTAACAAATGCAAATTAACCCAAAACATCATTTTGACTTATCAAAATGTAAACATGGATGCTGTCATCTATCACTGGTTTGAATATAAATTGGTACAATCTGTATGGAGAATGATAAGATACTATGTCAAAGAAGTTTTAACTATATTGCTGACATTTGCTAGGTGATGTCTCCCATTGAAGACAAAAAAAAATTGGGATAAAAAACTTCCTGGAAGCATCAAAGTACTAACCAAATTGTCAGGAATGTTGACTAGAATCTGGGAGAGAATGGGAACTCAGAGAGGTATCAAGAATCATAGTCCTTCTTGCCCTGGGGACATCTGCTTACACAGAAGATCTTTAAGGGAAAAGAGGTCAGAATCCAGAGGAATCTCATAAATTACTCTTCAACCTTGAGCTAATACCCTGAAGAGCTAGGGGTGAACCAGAAATAACCAGTCCCTTCACATACGTGCAATCTGGCTTGATCTCCGAGTGGTCTTAAAAATCTAAGCCTTAAACCTTAAGATGGTTCCAAAGTGCTAGTGCCTGAAGGTGCCTAGTAGCAGCAAATGAAAGTTCTCTCTGGGGGAAAGAAAGCATCATTTTAGGCCAGTAATTTTTGGAATAATTTCCAACACAGAGTCAAAATGAATCTGGTACATGAAGGGTAAGAGATCTTGATCAAGAACCAGCAAAAATGATAGACATAAAGACAAACCCACAGGGACTTCTTATGTTGAGATTATCCAGCAGAGATTATCAAATAATGAAGCCTATTATGTCCCAGAACATAAAAGCTGAGCTAGAATTTTTTTTTTTTGCAAGAAAATGAAAATAATGAAAAGTAATATAGATTTTCAAAAGAAAAACAAGCAAAATACAGAAAAGAAGGGAGAGGATATAGAGCATACCAGAAGGTACAGCTATATCTATGCTTAACTGGGGTCACAAAGGTGATGAGAGGAAGAAAGGGGCAGAGGCAATATTTAAAGTGATAACGGCTGAAAATTTTCCATAACGACAAATAGTATCAGTACACTGATTCAAGAGAAGGCAAGACTAAGACACCAACCCACACGCACACACTCACACACCCCACAAATGAAAGATGAAGAAAACATTTTTTAATAACCTGTGAAATAGAGATCATTCTTAGATTAGTGACAGACTGTTACCTGAATTCTCAACATCAATGGAAGCTGGAAGACAGTAGAATGATATCTAATGGAAAGAAAATGCCGACCTAGAATTCTCTACTCAGTGAATATCCTTCAAGACTGAAGGGGATAGAAGGAAATTCTGAAACTAATAAAAATGGAGAGTTTGCATCCAGCAGACTGACACAGGGAAAATGAATCCAGATAAAACCTTAGAGATGCTGAAAGAATAATGAACAAAGAAAGGACAAGTGTGGAGTGATGTAAAAACATGTAGCTTACGTATTCATGCACACAAATGTAAATACATGAAAACAACAGCCTGTAAGTCAAAGGAGGGCCATTACATCAAATTCATGTGTTCTACAGTGCTTGTACTATTCAGGAAGACAATCATGGTATCAATATTAGAGCATGATGCATTAGGGAGTTGTGCTGTAATTCCTGAGGTACACACTAAGATAACAGAAAAGAATACTTAAATTTCCAAATTAATAGAGAAAAACAGAATGATAAAACATATTGAATTGACCCAAATAAGTCAGGGAAGGCAAAGAAAAGAAATACATAATAGGTGGTACAATAGAAAGCACATAAGAATACCACAGACATAAATCAACTATCCCCAAATATCATTAAGTGTAAACGTACTAAACGCTCCAATTAAAAGACAAAGATTGAGTGTCTAGAATAAGAAAAATTATATGCTTTTAAATAAGAGACACATCTAAAACCTACAGGTACAAAAATGTTGAAACTTAAAAGGGAGGAAACAACTCCTAGAAAATTAAACCCAAAGTAGAAGGACAAAAATAACAACAAACAGAAATTACTGAACTAGAACATAAATACGCAATGAAAAGGATTAACAAAGCTAAAAGTCATCATTTAAAAGACCGATAAAACTGGCAAATATCTAGCAAGGCTGAGAAGGAAAAAGAAAAGGCACAAATTACTAAAGAATGGAAAAGATCCTGCAGAGATATTATGAACCAATTTGTGCCAAAACTGTTTAAAAAGTTTCAATAAAATGCACTCATCCCTAGCAAAATACAATTCACCCAAAGTGAGGGTAATAAATAGAAAACCAAATATTCCTATAAATATTTAAGGAATTCAATCAGAAATGAAAACTCTTCTCACAAAAAAGTCTGGCCTGAATGGGTCTATAGGTAAGTTCTACCAATCATAAAGAAAACAAAACAAGCAAAACCAAAGAACACTCCCCAACTCATTTTATGAGGTTAGCACAATCTAGATATGAAGACCTGGTATGGACAGTATATGAAAATTATAGTTTAATCTTTCTATAAATATAGATACAAAAAGTCTAAAACATATAACAAACCAAATCTAGCAATACATAAAAGGGAATATAAGGATTATACATCACGGACCAAGTTTGGTTAGCCAAAGAATCAATGAAATTCACTGCATTAACAGATCAAAGGAGTCGTATGATCATTTTGACATATGCAGTAAAAAAGCATTTGATAAAATTCACCATCCATTCATGCTTAGCAAACTCTAAGATCAGAAATAAAGAAAACTGCTATCATCATTGTTCTGAATGTTTAATCCATTGCAGTAAAGGCCAGAAAAAGAAATACGTATAAGAATGGAAAAGGAATAAACAAAATCATCCTCATACACAGATGATATGATCAGGTACGCAGAAAATCCAAGTGATTCTACGGATAGATTATTGGGGTTGATACAGCTTGATGAATAGAAAGGAATATAAAGTCAATACAAGGAATCAGGGAAAGAGAAAGGAGATGAGAGAGACAGATCTACCTTTAAAAACAGATACCTAAGAATAAATCTAACGAAAAGATGTATACAACCTCTGCAGAGTAAAGCATAAAACGTTATTGAAAGAAATCAAAGATCTAAATAAATGGGAAGATAGACACCATGTTCATGAATTGGAAGACTCAATATTGTAACCATGTCAATTATTCTCAAGCTGTTATAAAGATTTGATACAATAATTGAAGGGAAAATCCCAACAGGGGTGTATGTATGTGTGTAAACTGATAAGCTGTTTCTAAAATGTATATGGAAAATGTAGAGCAGTACATCTCTCAAGAACTGGCTGAAGAAGAACAAGGCAAAAGGCCCTGATCTACTGGTTACCAGAACTTAGTAAGATAACCAACATGCTCTTGGCACAATGCCAGGCAAATATACTACTGGACCAGAACAGAACCTGGGAACAATCACACGCATATAGGTGCTTGATTTATGGCCAAAGTGGTACTGCAGAGCAGTCTTTGCAGTAATTGTGCTGAGACTGCTGAATATCTACATGGAAAGAAATGAAATTGGACTGCTACCTCACAGCATACTCCAAATTAATTTCAGATGGGTGATAAAGCATAGGAGGATATCTTCATAATCTCAGAGTAGTAAATATTCCTTAAACAAAACCCCAAAACAGTAACCATAAAAGAAAAAATTGATAAATTAGACTGTATCAAAATTACAAACTTCTGTTAATCTAAAGGTACCCTTAAAAGAATGAAGAGATATGTCACGGAGTGGCAATTAGGGAAGAATAATCAGGAGAAATCACAATGAGATTCTACTACACACCAACTGGCAAAAATTAAAAATTCTGACAATGCCAAGTATCAGCAAGGGTATGCAGCACAGGCAATAAGTAATCACGAGAATAAAAGGACGGTGCTGTTAATAAGGACTAACAGGTTTTTAAACAGGGGCAGTGCCAGGAAAACCAGGACCTGAATCACCTTAGAGAGGCAAATATCATTGGTAAAGGGTCGGTTTATACATCTACTTTAGAAAATAAGCCTGGTATGATCTTGGAAAACTGAAGTTGTATAAACTCCAAAACCTATCAATTCCACTCCTAGGTTTATGCCCAGGATATATGTACAAGCTTGTTTACGACAGCACTGTTCAAAATAGCCAAATCTGAAAACAACCCAAATACATACTAACATTAAAATGAGTAGTTAAATTGTGAATGTTTGTTCACTGCAATACTATACAGCCATAAAATGAAGGAGCACAAAGCAACCTGGATCAATCTCACAGACCAAAAAAGAGTATATGCTGTAGGACTTCATTTAAAGATTTTAAAAGATAACACTGAAATTATATTACTCAGGGATACTGTATGGATGGTACAGATATGAAAGCATGGAGGTGAAGTCTAGATTAAAGGTAATTCTGAGAGAGGAAGGGGACTGTGGTTAAGAGTATTATAGGCAGTGTTTATATTTCTTGATCTGGGTTGTTGGTACATGGTTGTTCAGTTTACAATAATTCCTTAAGCTGTATAGTTCTGTGTATGAATCTTTCTAAATGTAACAGGTTGTATAAAAAAAGGTTACATCTATGTGTGATGTAGGTGTTTGTATGTATTCATACACTCTTTCATGCAGTAATCCTATTTCTAAAAACTTATTTTGAGGAAATAAAGCGATCATGGGGTGTAAACAAGTAATTATGTACAAGAATATTATTAATCATAACATTACTTCTAATAGGGAAAACAGTAAATGTCCAACTATAAGGAAATCATTAAATATGGCACATGCATATAGTTGAGGTATTGTAATTAGACTACTGTATCTAAAAAACATTGAACGGTATAGCAAAATGCTTAAAATTAGTAAGTGAAAAGAATCGGGAAACAAAACTGCATATATAAAATGAGTGCAATTATGATCATGAACATAAGTAGAAGAAAATGTTCCGAAACGTTCACTGTGATTAACTTTTGCAAGTGGTATGATTTTTGTCATTATAATTTTCCACAATTTCTAAATTTGTATGAAGTATGTGTATTGTAAAGATTTACACTAGAAACTACTTACAATTTTTATTTTTAAATGAACAAACTTCTTTTAAATAATGGAAAATTAATTGATTTTATTTTATGTGTATATAAACTTATTTCAAAATTATTTTTAGTGGTTGAAGATCAGCTTTTACATACAAAAAAATTTACCAGAGTGACAACTTCAAATTCATCTCTAAGATAAGTATACATCAGAATGTAGTTTGTTTTCTAATGTAGCATTCAAAGGTTAAAATTTATTCTACACTGTAGCATCTCAATCTAGGGTTTGTTTTATACAAAAATTGGGACACCTACATTTTTCTCTTAATAGATGTCAAAATGATACAGTAATTACAGTTAAAAGTACTCCACAATTTTCTTTATAGGTAATTATATTTTATTTGCAGATCCTGGAGTGTATCAACTTAAAACCCTTCCATTTATCTCTTTTTTTGTTTGTGCAGAAAAGAGTTAAGATAGCAGGCCTAAGGTTTTGAAGGGCTTGAAAGGCCTATCTACCTAGTTAGCTCTTGATTGGCATCTGGCAACTTGGACGGGTTCCTCCTGTCCTAACTGGAAAGCATGGCTCACTGACTGTGTCTACACTGTTTGTGCAAACAATATGATTTATCCCGAACACCTGCTTTCTCTTGGGGAGGCTGGAAGATGGTACGTATCAGGCAGAGGGTGCCTACATGACCAGCTCCCAATAAATAACCTGGGTGCTGAGTCTCTAATGAGCTTCCCTGGTTGGCAACATTTCGCATGTGTTATCACAACTGTTTGCTGGCAGAAGACCCTTGGAAGCTTGTGCCTGGCTGCCCCTGGACTTCAACTCATATACCTTTTTCTCTTTGCTGGTTTTGCTTTATAGAATCTTTGAGCTGCAATAAATCACAATTGTGACTACAACTAGATGCTGAGTCCTAGGAGTCCTCTTAGTCAATCATCAAACCTGGGGGTGCATCTTGGGGACCCCCGACACATAGTTCTTAAAGCTAAACATTTAATATAGTGAAGTTAGCTAAGGGAAATGTTTAAATTTTTAAAAAAGTTTATGATAATAGAAGTTTTTTTCTTTCAACTAGTAGTTATCAAAGGTCTTTACAGGCACCCAGCTACATCCTCTCATATATCTTATTGCATTACCTTAAGTATCAAGCTTCTGATGTTTACTAGGACCAAACGATATTTTCCAACCATTTCCTATTATCCAGCACTTAAGTAGGCATTTGATAAATATGTGATGAATGAATGAATAGCAATTTTTATCATTACACATAAAAATACTTTCCTTTCCTTGGCAAGTTTGCTAGTAAGTAGAAATTGATTCTACTCTATCAGCATAAATGAATTCCACAAATATTCCCTTCCCCAAGCTTATACACCAGACCGAAAAGAAAAAGAAATAAAATTAAAAAAATAAAAGAGCTATCAGTCTATCTTTGTGTGAGCTTCAAAAATACAAACTGCTATTATTATTTTAAAAGATACAAACTATTGTTTTCATGTCAGATGTATTTTAAATCCATATTTAATTACTACAAAAGTCTCCCTGTGGTATATGTAATCATTCTATAATAAGGTAATTAAAATTCCTTGGCCAGCTAATTTAGGATTTACAGCTTAACTCAAGTATCAGACACTACTAAAGACAAGCCCGGATGTGTTACTTAGAAATAATCATTTAATTTAAGTGGGGGTGCCACAACACAGCCCCATCTTCAAAACCGAACCTATATTTTTAAATATGTTTCAGCAAACTACTGCACACAAGTCCAAATTTAAGTGTAATCCCAAAGCAATGGATCCCAAAGCAATGGATCTAGTGCAAACACATGCAAATTTCTAACAAACTACTGTGTGTGTTGGGGGAAAATGACAACATAGTCTTTAAATAGTAATACCCCTACTTTAAAGGTCCAATCATCTCTTGACCTCCCACTTTGGGACTCACAGTTGTTGAAACTGAGTATCTAGGGGTGGTGCCTGGGTACAAGCTTGTTTGACAAGCTCTCCTCAGGATTTTTCAATGTTAAGTTTTGAAAACTACTGCTTTAATCTTTTCTGGCTCTAAAACTCTACTTCTGTGAGTCTCTGTATTTGAATATGCTTTAAACTTAAAGCTATTTGTAATTAAATGGGTATCAACTAGTTGGATGGGTTTTCTAACATAATAAGCAACCTGATCAGGCCATATAATTTCATGACTCTGGCTTAAGGGGAAAAAAAGGAGAGTTGGTTATAACAGTCTGTGGCAAAGGCAGATGTGGATACCTATTAAGAAAGTCATGGATTTCTTTTTCTTCATCAAAATTATCAGAGCTGTTTCCAAGTAGCCAAAAATTGCAAAGTCAACTGACCTTATTTTATTTGTTTTCCCTTTGTCTACTCTGTATTGGTGGCAGGTCAGAAAACTGTGGAAAGGGGTCCGGATAACCCATCACCTGAGCAATGAGCCCCTGAATACCAGGGATCATTACATCTATTGCCAGAAACATGGAACTAATTCTGGAGCAGCTTTGTCTACATTGCAGCTGTAGAGACAATCTCTTACCTAGCCAGTAGGTGGAGGCACACACAAACTTACTTTGCTTTGCTCTTTGAGCCATAGGACCTTAAATCTTCTAGTAAATTGGTCTTTTGTTTATTCATTTGTTTTAAACCCAGGAGATCAAAGAGAACACAAAAAAGTGAACAAGGACAACTGTTGAGGTGAATTTATAAAAAAAGATACAAAAGATTTCTATTTTGTTTCTGGACCTTTTGAGAAATAACTAAGTTGTTTTAACTGTGAATTCATAATCCACTTCCAGATCCCCAGAGCTGATAAAATAATTCTAAATTTAGAAATAGATCTTTTAAAAATTCATGTTCAACAATCATGTTCAATTAGGGAAAAACTGAACATCAACCGAATGTGACCTAATACTAAGGAATGATTGTTGATTTTGCAAGGTATTATACTATTTATTATGCATTGATATCTATCTATATCTATACCTCAAGTCTTTCTTTATAAATCTAAACAGGAATATTTTATAGGTGAAATGGTATCGCTTTAGAAATCACCAGGAAAAAAAGAAAAGATAACAGTAAAGGACACACAGAACAAGAATGGCAAAATGCTGATAACTGTTGAAGTTCAGTGACAGGTGCACTGAGGTTCACACTATTCTCTTTTTATCTGAAATTTTAGAAAACAAAAAGTTCAGAATATTAAATTATAAAGCCACGTCCTTGTGATTTGGTTTAACACTGAGATTAGGTGACCAGTAGATATGCAACTTTAATGAAGTCTTATCTCCATATATAGCCACTGAAGAATTATTTCAATCATGACTGAATCATACAAAAAATTAGCTCTATAAAATCTCATATAATTTAACAGGAGAGACTAAAACTAACTTGCTAAATCCCCTGGAAACAATACCTTCCAGTTGTAGAGCGCTTCACCATTTTACAAAGTGAATTCACATCTAGTTCTGATAATCTTACTAAGATTTTAAAGGTAAAAAACAAAACAAAACCTTGGCTCTGAGAAGCTAGAAGACATGGCCAAAGTCACATCATCAGTAAAAGTGATGGAGCTGGGATATTAACTCAAGTTTTAGAACACCAAAGATCATCTCTCTACCGTACTGTCACTTAGACCTCTTTGAAACAAATAGCAAACATGATGAAATTTAGGTGAATCTTAAAATTTTGCTTTCTGTGCTCATTACTTGAGAGTATATGGTAAAACTTTTTTTTGTTTGTTTTCTCAGTGAATAAAAATACAGATAAAAACAGGTTTCTTGAATAAAGAATAAAATTGTGAATCAGAGAAAGTTATTAAAAAAGAATTATAACATCTTAAAATTGGAAGGGACACTAGAGGCCCTCTCTAGTCCAAAATTAAACCCTTATCTTTAGCCTCCTTGGATGGGTCCAGCTTGAGCTCAAGCATTTCTAGTGAGGAACTGCATACTCTGTGAGACAGCCTGCTTCATTCACGGACTTAGTCTAATTGCTACAGGGGCTTTCCTTGCTTAGAGGTGGAATCTACCTGCTGCTTGTTGATTCCAGTTACAGCCCCTGACCCTACACTGAACAAACATATAATCCTCTTACATATGACACCCTTTTAAATAACTGAAGACTTTCGGTATGTTTTACCACAGCCTTTGTTCTGAGGACTCTCTTGGCAGAAAAAGAAAACCAGTGGATTCTTGAGTAACTAAAGCTTCCCAGTCTTTTCAACAGCTCTTCCATGGTCTTCAAACTGGGACTTGGGGAATCTCTGGGAGTACCCAAAGTCCTTCCAGGAGATAGGAGAATTAGGATCTTTTGAAGGCAATCAATGTCCATTTCTTCACTTGCCATAATTTGATCTGTTTGAAAACAAGTCTATGGTCTGGTGAGTTTCCTTTTACATCTCCACTCATACGGGCCCATCTCAAAAGAGAACTGCTCACCCATCCTGAAAAACCTGCCTAGCTTCAGAGACAACTAGGGAATGCAAAGCTCCTGAGAGAAACACTTAAGAGCAAAACAGAGCTTCAGAAAGAAAGAGGAGAGCCACTTTATTTCATCCAGATAATATATGCATGGCAAAGCCTTATCTATTTTAGAATTAAAAATCAGTAGTAAGATGACTGTCACAGGGATGTCTATTAACACTTTAATTTTGTTTGAAAAATGAAGGCAGATTTTTCTCTGACAGTGAGTCTGATTTGGCTGACTGGCTTGACAATGACGACTAGCTCTGCCATTTAGGTCAGATAGCAGACATTTTCCATAAATTGAGTGAGATAAAGGTGCTGATCTACCGTTCAGAGGAAAATATATTTAAAAGAATACACAGAACACTAAAAATGATAGCCTCACAATAGAAGCTTTTATATATCAACTCAAAAGTATGTGAGGAGGTACACGGTTTTCAAAATTCTTTTAGCAGGTATGTCAACAAAAATTTTTGTGAGGCTGTGACTCTAGGGCAAAATTTGTAGGCTCTTTCCCACTCTGGTTATCACCTTTGGGAAGCGTACCAGGGTCCTGCTTACTATGAACACTCTAGGGAGAATGGGTAGTATACAATATGGTGGGAGTGTTGGCTTGGTTCTAAATACTATATATTTTTAATTAATGTAGCCAAAGGTTCCATTCAGCGCTTTTCTTAAGGTTGCTGCAGCAACTACCTTTCAAAACATTTACATCTTTTTCACTTAAGCAGTTACAACTAAGCTTATAGTGATCTTGCACTTATGTAACTGAAGGAGTTTGTATTGACTGGTCTTAAATTTCATCTTTGTTTCAGCTCTTTTGCTACAAACTTGTAAAATGTTTTAAAAATTTGATCTACAAATTCAATGCACTAGCTAGCCCTCCATGGTGGGGGAGGGGGAGGGGGCCGGGGGGCGGGCAGCGTCTTACATGGCTCCCAAGGATGACCAATATCTCCTGGTGTTCACACCCTTGTGTAATCCTCTCCCCTTATGTGTGGGCTGGATCTGGGGACTTACTTCTAACTAACAGAATATGGTAGAAGTGATGGTGTATGATTTCTGAGATTAGGTTACAAGGCTGACTTCCATATGGAGAGGCCCGGTGACAAGGAACCCAGGGAAGCCCAGGCCAATGGCTCATGAGGAACTAAGGCTCTCAGTCCAGTAGGCTGCTGCCAACACCATGTGAGTGAGCTTGGAAGCAAATCCATCCCCACTGGAGTCTTAAAATGACTCCAGTCCTGGCCAATGCCTCGATCACCACCTTGTGAGAGACCCTAATCAAAGTCATGGAAGAAAATTTTAAAGAATAGGATGCCATCCCATAAAGCTTTATACAGTCTCTTTGGACACAATCATCCCATTAGCTACAAACTACCCAGTTATACTATCCTTAGCTCACATTTCTCCATCTTATGACAAAAATTCTATGGCAAACATGTCAAGTGGCTTATTAAAATCAGATACACTGTTATCTACAGAATTTCCTTAATATGCCAATGTGGTAATTCTATCAAAATAGGAAGTCAAATCTGTTATTACTTGTTTTTAGTTGCCAGAGAGGCTTGCTACATGGAAACCTCTACTCCTAACTCAGTCTTCTTCAATAAGACTCCTATGGTCAGAATTTTGTATTTTGGGGCCTGCCATTCATCTGAACTCTTTCTTTCTACAGCCTCTTCTCTGAAGTATACTAAAAATGAAGGTAACTAAAGATGCCCAACTTTTGCTTCCTTAGCCATTGTGAACCTTAAGATGAGATAATTCTTTTATTCTTGTTACTTTTTTTAAACAGATGAGCTCACAACTACTGTTAGATTTTAAAAGTGTTAGCATTATCCCAAACCAGCACTGCTTAAAACTTTAACCCTTAAGAAAATAAAATGTACACTCACAATTCAAAAACCATGTAAAGCATTCCATCTGAGCTATATGTCTCCAATAACTCTACAATGTGGGGATGTTTCAGCATATGACAGATACTGGCTTCCCGCTTTAGATCTGCAAAACAAACACAGGACATACTTTGTTAGGTAAGAACAAAAGACAATCAGAGTGAATGATGAATGAATGGATGTGATCTATGGTAACATGAAGACTTCTCTAACTAAAGAGATGAAATCCCCCATTTAAGCTAAGCTTAACTTTTTACCCTTTAAAATCTTTGACAATATAACTTTTTCATTTTTTGCTAGTCTAAATCTATCTATATATATTACAGAGTCAGCTCTTATTTTTATTTATTTAAGTAATTAGGCTCTATGCCCAGCGTGGGGCATGAACTCATGGCCCTGAGATCAAGAGTTGCATGCTCTACTGACTGAGCCAGCCAGGTGCCCAGCTTTTATTAATAAGAAATGTAAATAGCACAAGTACTTTCCCCAAACTCTTATAATCAAGTCTCAAAATTTATAACTTTCTTGATCTGGTAATAAACAACTCAATTTGCTGTTTTGAATTGTACCTCATTTTCTTAGTCTTCCCTAAATTGGATAAGAATATGTTGTCTATTCTTTAGCCTAAAATCTAGCATTTACAGATACACACCAGGGAAATTATATGGAATAAAGGGCAAAAAACAGTATCATTTACACAGTAAAGGCACTGCTCCCACCCAGCATCAAAGTCAGAAATTTATTTTACATCATCTATAAAACTTTGATAATTCAGGACACTACTCAGAAGAACAAATTCAGACAATGTAGGTAAGACTACTGCATAAGTTACAGAATATTATTTGGAAAATAAGACCGTTCATATCATCGTCATCATTGTACAAACACATTTTGGGCATAGGTATCACTTGCCATGTCCACATGAAACAAGATAACTAAAGCCTTCCTGTGTTAATAGTGCTGGAGTTTTACCTGTTTGCAGGTGAATAAAATCTAATGTGACATTTTTATATTTGGAAGTAGAAGGCAAACAGATGAAGAGCCAAGGCTGAGGATGTACCACACGAAGCAAAAGAGATAATGTTATTTCCTCTCTGATTTATTAATTCAACTTAGCCTTGTCAATAAGAGCAATCGCTGCAGATTGAACCATGGAAGACTTATGTAAGGGTAGAATGAGGAAAAGAAGTCAGTAAATTAGACTAAAGAGAAGCCACCGGAAAAGGAATAATACAATATTAAGAAAGTCAAGGGAATAGAGGGAATTAAGGCATGAGTAGTTGGAAAAGGCTAAGAAACGGCTGTAAGAGTTAGCCAGAAAATACCATCAGCATTCTGGGCAAGATCAAGTTCTGTGGAGAGGTCAGGTTTGAAGTCGGTATGCAGGAGACAATTATGTACTAACAGATTAAAATTTATCATGTTTCTCACTGGGCTAAGTACTTAATAGAGTCATTATCCTTGCTGAGCCAACAACCCTGCGAGGTAGATACTTTACAGGTTAGGAAGCTAAGGCTTAGAAATGTGTTCAAGATCACATAGCTACCACAACCGGGAGGTCTGAGCCTTGGCCTGTCCAACTCCAAAGTCAGCAGTCCTTCCACAATGCCATGCCAGGTTTAGACATGATCAAATTACAAGAATCTGGCTGTAGGAAAGGAACAGCAAAGTCAAAGAAGGTTTGATTTTTCTGTTTTTGCTGTTTTAAAGGGAACACTGTGTAAGTGGCAGTGATGAAAAGCCCATGGGATCTACAGCTGGAAACTCGGTGCTGGGTTTGTCACTTGCCGGCTGACTGTTACCCTCTACAAATGCCTTCCTTATTGCAGATGAAATGGGGCAGGTCATAGGTGATGCAGGACCTGCAAGGTCTACTCAATCGCCTTCAGGGGTCAGCGGTAAGATTCCCATGAAAGAATGCGCCGGTGGCTCTTTGGCTCAGGTCATGATCTCAGGGTCCTGAGATGGAGCCCTGCATCAGGCTCTGTGCTCAGCGGGGAGCCTGCTTGAGATTTTCTCTCTCCCTCTCCCTCTGCCCCTCCTCCCATTTGCTCACGCTCTCTCCTTAAAATAAATAAATAAATCTTAAAAAAAAAAAAAAAGAAAAAATGGGCGTGGAAGGAGTGTGCAGAATGTAACACTGCGGGGCTGAGGGGCAGGGTGGCTCAGTGTTCGTGGGAAAGCAAGAGGTCAGAGGCACATGAAAGATGGTCTCCAGCTCCAAAAGTGCTTGGGAAGGTCCTGCAGGAGAGGAGAGGTGTGAATCAGGTGTGGGTTTTGTGTAGAGAAGTCCTAAGTGTGAGGAAGGCTTTTGACAAGTGTGCTAGAAAGCCAGGCTGAAGCCAGGAGACATAAATCAGATACCTGCACAGTTTTTTTTTTCTCTCTCCCTCCTCCTTCAAGAATGTTCTGCCTCCAGCTTTTATGAAAAGCTCAGGAGTTTTATTACCCATTTTAACGTTTATTTTTAATTTTGCCCCTTTCAGGTAACTATAGTGTGTTGCAACTTCCACACTCACTTTGCCATGTGCCACATCTCTTGTACCAAAGGACTGCAAGTAGAAGCAGCTGCTCTAAAGATCCCTCCCACCGGACCTGCGCATTTCTGCTTGGTATACAGCTGAACATGCTCCTGGCCTAGTCTCTCATCATCTACCCACCCTCAAAATGAAGGCAGAATTGCCGCAGACCCTCCCATCAAAGACTAAAGCAATTTAAACATCACTGGATCTGGCATTTCAGGAACTAAAAAGCAGAGCACTGAGCAGCACAAAACTAACAACATAAAAAGATATTTGAAATTATAAAGGCAATGATGCAAAAGATGGCCTACATCTCGGATAATTATGGCACCATTTTCCATAATTCAAATATTGATTAAATGGGTATATTAAATAGCCCAAATGGAAAATCATGGTTTGAAAAACACAAATGCATTATATAAGCATTCAAACTATGGATTCCAGGAGTATTAAATTCAGAATGCTTGTTTTTAGATGTGAGTATGAACTAAAGATGTATTTATTAAGTGCTATTAAGTCCTTGCTGATAGAGCAAACTAAAAATAGCATTTTCCTACAAATCAACTCATGAGGCAGAGTGGCAAGGAATTCAAAAGTAGGTGATAATGATTTAAAGTTGTGATTAACTGCTCTGAGATAACTAGCACAGAACATTCCTGTGAGTGACCTGACGGAGTTACCATGGCAGTTTTAAAGTACTTTGTCCATAATAACTGGTAATTCTCTCCACAGTTCCTTGTATCTTTTCATTTTGTATTTGTATTTGTAATCTTTGACATTTAAAAGGTTTAAAAAATAATCTATTTCTAGGTTTAGTGCCCTGATATTTAACTATGTGCCTATAATAATCCATTTATTTCCCTTTAAAAGGGGCACTAATAATATGGAAAGTAATGTTTAGTTTTCTGACCGTGATTGGAGAAACACACTTAAATTAAATCAATCTGCTATATATGAGTACTACCACCACCACTACCAGTTTCCTAAGAACTTTGGGCGTCCAACAGTAAAGCAACTCTGCCCTGCAGGCTCGACCTCTCCAGTCTGTTCCTCAAGCAAGGGAGAGTTAAGGAAACCATTTCAGGTGGTCTCTTTTAAAAAGAAGTTTCCTGGGGCGTCTGGCTGGCTCAGTCGGTGAGGCATGTGACTGACTCTTAATCTTGGGGTCATGAGTTTGAGCCCCACGTTAGGAGATTACTTAAAAATAACATCTTAAAAAAATAAATAAAACGGAGTGTCCTGGAAAGTATTATTCATTCTACTACTAGTTGTTCTTGTGACAGGAGAATTCTTCTCACCATTTTTTAAGAGTTGGATGCCACTTACAGAGTACTACAATTCTGCAACAAGTTAATGTGACCATGGGTCAAAACTAATTTGGGTATTTACAAATAGGATTGAAGAAACGATTTCTGACATTCTTAGTATTAGAGTAGCAATCTTGACCTCAATATCCAAACTTAAAAGGATCTAAATTTAAGAGTTAGCTTGCACAGAGCTATTCTTTAGATCAGCACTGTCCAACAGAAGTATAACATGAGCCACATACATAATTTAAAATTTTCCAGTAGCCACATTTATAAAAAGTAAAAAGAAATAAGCGAAATTTATTTTAATAACATATTTTATGCAATCTAATATATCCAAAGTAATATTTAACATATGATCATACTAAAATTATAAATATGTTTCTTTTCTGTACTAAGGCTTTGAGATCTGGTCGTGTTTTACATTTATGGCACATCTAAATTTGGACCAGCCATATTTCAAAGGCTCATAGCCACAACATGGCTAGTGGCTACCAAATTGGAATGGTGTAGCTCTAGCTAAATTGACTTTAATTCTTTTTTTTTAAAAAAGATTTTATTTATTTATTTGAGAGAGAGAGAGAATGAGAGAGAGCACATGAGAGGGGGGAGGGTCAGAGGGAGAAGCAGACTCCCTGCTGAGCAGGGAGCCCGATGCGGGACTCAATCCAGGGACTCCAGGATCATGACCTGAGCCGAAGGCAGTCGCTTAACCAACTGAGCCACCCAGGAGCCCTAAATTGACTTTAATTCTTATCCTCTCTCAGCAGTGAGTTCTCCTGCATTTCCTACAGATACTTGTAAAGTCATCCAGTCATTCAAAAAAGATTCTAAACTCAGATGTGTTTTTAAAAAAAACATTTCCATAGAAGGAAACTCTACTTTTAATAATCCAAATCCATCACTTAACAACTTCAATCTGGAATTCCTTCACTATTGTTAATCTAAGTCCTTCATTTGGTAGTTTTAAATTATTTTATCTTGTTTAATCTACCAAACACAAAAACAGTGGTCAACATCTACTGTACATTCCTGCCCTTTGTACACTTTCAAATTTACTGAATGACCTTAGACTATTCAATGCAACATTTGAGAGTTTAAGCACCCCTCTATAAATCTTTGTTTAATAAGTATAATAGTCCTGTGAGATAAATATACTATTCCCATTTTACCGAAGAGGAAACTGAGGCCCAGGGTTCAGTGAGATGAAGAAGTTGCTGAAATCACACAAATAGTAAGTAAAGGAAGCAGGACTAATAATGGAAGTCTAGGGCTCTTTTTATCACACCACCATGGCTCCTGGGGCTGTACAGTTTTCATGGGAGATCCAATCCCACAACAGTGCTAATGAGGGAACACTAACTTGGGTGACAAGCCTTCAAGACTGCTACGGAACCAGTTTATGTCAGCCTGCACGGTCACCAACAATGATTAGACTAGACACTGCTCTCTTCCTGACAAATGCATAAATATTGTTATTTATTTCCAATTTCTGGGTTGTGTTAGAAACTTGATAGTTAGCAAAATTTATTAAGAGCTGAGCCCGGGCTCCAAATACACATAAAGAATATTCTAATTTAGTCATAGAAATAATTAGGACAAGAATTAATGTGTTCAGGTGAATCAATATTAATAACAAAATAAGTAAATGAAAGTCATTATTGACTCAACGTTTTTTCCTTGGTGTACTAAAATTAACGACCATATGATATTTCAAAAGGGGAATCCGAGCAGAATCTTGGAAGGATTATAGAAAGAAAGTCAAATTCTGTTGCTGAGTTCCACCTTTATATAATAATCAACTCGATGACTAAAGATCCCCGCTGCCTTTGGCAGTAATACAGGTCAGGCTGGCTTTAATGAGGCTATCTTCCTATAAATCAGGAAAGTTGACCTTCTCAACCAGTGGATGACCAGAGGCCCAGAGAAGCCCACACACCAATCTGGATGAACTGCAAACTCATTATTTCTTTGATCTTTTTACACATTTTACTACCACCTTATACATTTTATTATCTTTTTTTACAAAGAGAAATCCAAGCAGCTTCTAATGTCTTTGAATTCTTGCCCATATTTTTTTGATCCTATGGTCTAAAAATCTCATCTGTCAGGTGAAGAAAGAAAGGAAGCAGCATACCATTAAATGAGAATGTTGATTGATACAAAATTTTTTCTTAAATAGGCAAAAGTATTAGAAATCAATGTTAACTGCATTAAGCATTTACAAATCAGTGGGGTTTTGGTAATGTATTTCCCAAAGAATTTTCAGTTCTGATAAATACATTAAAGCAGCCTGCCCAGTTGAATATCAACTTTAAACTCAATTCAACACTGTATTTATAAAAAACTAACAGCTGTAAAGTAGAATAACTCCAATTATTCTGAGAACTACTTGTCTTCCCTCTCACTCTTCATTAGGATGAGTTTGGCAAATAATTATCGAAAGTGCCATTTATTTTCTAGGGACTTATATTTTAAAAAACTCCAGGTCATTCCTCATCAATACTGAAGTACTATAAATCACTGAACTTACTAATTAGATATTAATAAAGATTATAGGTGACCAATTCAATGATCTTTGCTAATATTTATCTTCTGAGATGTTAAAATCCTGAAAGAAGAGCATTTGCTTAAAAAGCCATTTGTGGATAAGAGCCAACATTAGGTTAAACAGAAACCAAATTATTTGTCTCTTAGAAGATATAACTGAATCTTCTATTCAAGGAGTTACTCAACCATGGATTTGGTGAAAATCTGTTTTGCACTCAACTCGTAAGATGTTAATTATACGGATAAAAGGAAAAGGCAGAGGTTACTGAAATCCAAACCAAATAAAGTTCCAGTATTAGAGATTTTCTCAAGTAAATAAATGACCCTTCAGATATTTTGTACATTACAAAGACAGAAATACAGTATTTTAAACATTTATAGAAGGTATAATTTCTCTGTTGTTTTTCCTTTTGGGAAGTATAAACCAAGAAGCTTTGCAAAAAGGTGGGAAGATGGGGCATTTTACTATTATAAAAAATCAGATATTTCAAAATGGTACCCCTAATTTTATAAAAGAAAATCAGACAAATATCAGTTTATGCCTCACTTACTTTTCAACATTAGAACCTTAAAAAACATACCCGTTAGGAGCATGAAGGAACTTTGTGGAATGACAGTGTATATATTTGTTAAAAGCCAATGGACCGAACACTTAAATGGGTTCATTTTATGGTGCATAAATTTTTATTCAATAAAGTTTACAAAGAAAGTTCCTGCAATAAGACAGGAATTCAACTAATATGTCTCAGTCAAAAAATGTTATCCACATACCTGTATTTTATACTCCTAATTATGTTACCTATCATTACCTTCTATTTTTATTTACTTACTGATAGCTGAGGAGTTAAACAAACATATGGGCCAGGAGAGGCTTCCTTACTACTGACTTCCCCTCACCCCTCCTTCCTCCAGGACAGGACCAGCCCAGGAAACACCGCCTGCAAGACCAAACGTTTCCCCAGAAAGCAATTTGTAGTCTGTGCTAATACATAAATAAAAGAATTACTGAGGCCAAGATTCTCTGTGGCATAGTGAATTTGTTTTATCAGTTTTGATTTTTTAAATATGGGTTTCCCCATCCAGCAGAATCCTTTTATCAACACATCTCATAAAAATAGTAAAACACCAAATTTATAGTAAAACCTAAGTACTGATGTATGTACTCCTTGTGAAAAGGATCAATAAAAACAGTAAGCTAACTGTTTTTGATAAATAACAACTTGAAATCAGGGATTATGGAGAGCCCTGCAGACTCACAGCCTCAACCACCAAATGATTTATTTATTTTGTTGGGCCACTGCCAAAATCCAGATTGATATGAATAGCTTCAAATGGCTAATAGGTGTATGTAATATAAGAATCTTGCCTTATAGTTTTAATTTTTTTAAAAAAACTAATCAAGAAGCTTCAAAGAGTAGTAGAAATTTTTTTGTTTTAAAGTAGAATTGCTGACGGTTGTGGAAAGTGGCTGCAGGTAGAGGAATACTTTTTGTACACAGTGAAATTGTGGACTAAGGGCAACATAGGGAGTTCTGAAAAGGCCGTATTTCTCCTTTTTAAAGTAAAATTTTAAGTAAATTAATACACTGCTGTACCCTTAGAACAATCTGTCTTCATTTAATCTTTTCTACAAAACCAGGAGGTAGCATACTTAAGTAGCTGAAAATGTGGCAGCTATCTAGATCAGAAATTTTTAACTAATTTGGGATCAGAGACCATTTTATAAATCTGTTAATGTGACAAGATACTCTGTCCCAAAAGGTTTTGCAGTAAGATTTAAGGGAAGCACAAAAGCCTAAGAGGTTGACCTAGATAGTGATGGTCCAAGGATCAAGATCATGACAGGTAATCATGCAGCCCAGCTCCTGGAGGCCACAAGAGCACTGGTGAAACTGGAAAGCCACAGAAGCTAGTGCCTCCTTACAATGGGCACTATTGAGGATGGTGGGATAATAATGGGCACGATTTGAGGATAACCATTACTAGATAAAAAAAAAAGTAAGTAATATTCCCCATATCATTTTAGCTTCTGCTCCAAACCTAGGACTTTACTCTGTGGAAAGCATGAAAATTTACAGAAAGTTCCCTTGGATTCCATGTGGTCCAATTTCCTATTTCCCATCTTGATATCAAAACAATATAAATTCTTTATTAATTAGAGTATGTTTACCCACACAAAATAGATGTATCTTATATATTTATGCTAAGCGTTTTCCCCATTTGTTGTAGGCTGAATGCCAGGATATGTATTTCCTTACTCTTTAAAGAATGTACGTTTATAATCAACCTGCCTTCTTTGGCTTTTTTCTTAACAGCTCTTTTGTCATTTCATCAAATCTTGGACTGGGTAAAACATAAGTTCCCTTAGAAATTCAGATGGAGGCAGAGGCTTCTAGCATCTGATTCACACATAGTTGAGTGCAACCCTGGCAAGGGAGGATGTTCAGAGCCAGCAAGAACAAGTAGAAGGAAGTCAGGCAGGGCCTTAAACCCTCCTCTTCACTTAAGAATCCATTTGGCATTTAGTAGTAACAAGAGACCTAATTGAGGTCTCAATATTATGGGAAACAAAAACAATCAAGATCTTATTTAGGTCATTCTACATAAAGGTTTATTTCACAGAAGTGACTTTTCCAGAAGGGTACCAACTCATCCTGGTTTGCCTGGGACTTTCCAGTTGTAGCATTGAAGGTTCTGTATCCTCAGAACCTGCCCTCAATCCCACGCAAACCGATATGGTTGGTCATCCTATTTCCACAGATCTAGCACTTGTCTTTCCAAATGCTAACACTCTTCTACAGGGAGGCAGTTATGATATAATAGAGCAACAGATTTGTAGTCAAAAGGCCTAACTTTTTTTTGAGAGAGAGAGAGAGAGAGAGAGACCACGTGTGCACACATGAGCAGGGGGAAAGAGATTTTTTTTTTTTTTTTTAAAGATTTTATTTGAGGGAGAGAGAGACTATAGTGAGCGAGAGAAAGCACAAGCTGGGGGGAAGAGGCAGAGGGAGAGGCAGGGAGCCTGATGTGGGGCTTGATCTCAGGACCCCGGGATCATGACCTGAGCTGAAGGCAGATGCTTAACCAACTGAGCCACCCAGGCACCCTGGAGAGAGAGAATCTTAAGCAGGCTTCACACCCATCACAGAGCCCAATGCAGGGCTCAATCTCATGACCCTGAGATCATGACCCAAGCTGAAATCGAGAGTTGGTCTTGATTAACTGACGAGCCACCCAGGTGCCCCCAAAAGGTCCACCTTTAAATCTTGTCTCCATCACTTAATAGTTGCATAACCCCAAACATCAGTTTCCTCATCTTTACGAAAACAATGAATCGTGGATCACTACATCAAAAACTAATGATGTATTGTATGGTGACTAACATAACATAATAAAATAAAATTTAAAAAAAAATTGAAAAAGAGAATAGCTCTCATATGGAGTTTAAGTTAGCCTTGGATGGTTAATAAAGTATGGAGAAGTGCTTGCCATGGTGTGCACATACAGAGCATGTGCACAGTAAGTTCTGTGTCCTTTCCCTTTGACCATCTTTGGTGGAAATAATTTTTTCCTACCTTTACCGATGGTAACCAAGTTTGTCAATCAAACCAAGTTTGAGGACAAGAAGTTGGCAGTGTGAACATGCAATTACTAAACCACACTGCTATGCAGTTCTTTTTTTTAAAGATTTTATTTATTCATTTGAGATACAGAGAGAGAGAGAGAGCATGAGCAGGGGCAGAGGGAGAAGCAGGCTCCCCGCTGAGACAGGAGCCCAATGTGGGGCTCGATCCCAGGACCCTGGGATCATGACCTGAGCCAAAGACAGATGCTTAACCATCTGAGCCACCCAGGTGCCCCCTCTATGCAGTTCTAAACTTACTTTTACTTTGCAGTTTTTAATCTACAATTTTTTGGGAAAATCGTGTAATATAGCTTATACAGAACTGAATCTGAACTTGACCACAGGATTATTTGGGAAAAGAAGTAAAACAGAGGTATTCAAAGTATCTAATGATAACACTGGTTTAAAAAAAAAAAAAGGGGGAGCAGAATTCACACAGCCGGATGTATGCGGCCTACTGACTACCAGCATCATTATTCTTCCAGACAGCCCTTGGACTCATCCTCACGTCAACTACTACCTCTCAGCCACTTTCGACGTGCAGCTGCCAAAACCTCTTCATTCTATTTCTGCAACACCTGTCAAAATGATCTGCCCCTTCCTGCACTTACCCTAGTTTCAGCCCTCATGGATTCTTGTCTGGGTCTTTTAATGGGTTTCTTTGCCTCTAGTTCCTTCTTTTCATTCTACTCATTAAATTGTCATCATAGTTTCACTCTAAAACAGGTATTATCACATCACTCCAGAAACCTTCACTGCTCTGCACTCCATACACCAAAGACATTATGATCCCTCAGTTTGGCTTTGGAAGCCTTCCAAAAATGATTTTAAGGCCAACAACTTAACTGGGTCCACAGAGCTATTTAGGAACATAATTGAAAATGGAACCAAGTTTTCTTGCTTCTTAGTCAAGTAAGTTAGGTTTGCTTTTTTCGGAGGGGGATGTCACACATATTACATTTCTTTCCAGTTTCATCCATCATCTTCCCCGACACCCCCATCCTGAGCTACCTGCAGTGTCTGCAACCCTCCCCTCTTCGCCCATGCTCTCTATGCTCTTGAAAATGCTGCTTCCTGTTTGACACTCCATGTGCTTCCTTCTCTGCTTGTAACTCCCGCCTCTCACTCAACAAAATTTCACTCACACTTTGCCTCAGTGTTCTCCCTGACAATCTCCCCAGCTGACACAGGCATACCCTGCTCTGATCTAACAACATTCTTCCACACCCCCAGACAGACCTCAGTATCTCATCATTTGCCCAACTGTATTATTGCTGGTGATTTTCATTCCCGGCCACCCTGCTAGATGGCAGCGCCAGGCACACAGAACTCCACTCAACCAATGTCTATTACATCTTCTGTCTCACATCAAAGTATATGTATCATGGAACCAGAGAGAGTTAGAAATGGGAAGGACAGTAAGAGAACCAATGTCACGTGCTCCTCTCTATCCTCACATTTTACTCATAAGAAAAATGAGCTCCTAGAAAAGCAACTGACATGCCCAGTTACGCAGCTAGTTCACTGCACAACTGGAAGATGAACTCAGCCTCTGGCTCCCAACAAGCAATCTTTCTGCTGCCCTATACCTTATTGGAAGATGTCCTAAAGTTGAGGCACTCTATTCCAGGTAGTATCTCCATACTGACTGAAGTGTTTTCAGAATATGACCAAAAAAGGGCACCGGGGTGGCTCAGCTGGTTAAGCGACTGCCTTCAGCTCAGGGCATGATCCTGGAGTCCCAGGATCGAGTCCTGCATCAGGCTCCCTGCTCATCAGGGAGTCTGCTTCTCCCTCTGACCCTCCCCCGTCTCATGCTCTCTCTCTCTCATTCTCTCTCTCTCTCTCAAATAAATAAAATCTTTAAAAAAAAGAATATGACCAAAAAAAAATATGACATCTATGTGTAGATAACTGGGTGGTAATGTTATTCTGCATATTATATTACCATGACTTAAAATGGGAAACTTCAAGGTACTCTCACTATTAAATGCACTAGCTTTACACAAATGTAATATATGCCTAACATTTCTATGTCATTGCATAGTGTATGTACTAGAACTTCATTAGGTTAAATGAGCACAACTCCAAAAGAAGTGGAGAAGACAAGATCTAACTTTTTCCTCTAGTGGGGAAAAAGAGGAACTAGAGGACACTAAAGATCATCTTAAAGCTATTTAGACAAATAATATCACCAAGACCTCTGGCTATAGACAGAAATATTATTACTCTTGATAATATGAGGATGAGATGATTATTTGCCCTTGACTTGTCCAACACAAACATCTGATGAGTACTTTGAGTCAGGCTTGATTTGAAATCTGTCAATTCATTCAACCCTCACGGCAACCAGAAAAGGCAAATGATACCCATTTTATATATGAAGCAGCTGAAGCAAGAGCAGTTAAGAAACTCACCACCAGAACTCAACTGTAGAGCAAGGATTTGAATCCAGTCAGTCTGGCCCCAGTACCTATGCTCTTCACACTCCACTATACTGCTTCTTAGGTCTACAACTACTCAATTCTGAAGATAAACTTGATAGGTAAGCTATTTCTCAAAACTGAAATATAAGGTCTCGATTAAAGTAAAATGCAATCAGAGCAATTTTCAGTAATGAGATAATACTTTTCAAAAAAATCTTAGTTTATTCCTTTCAATTCAAGTCATCTGATTATATTTTTGAAAAAAACTACTTTGCCATTATGTGCAGAATCATTAAAAATATAATGATTGGGCAGGGCTGCTGGAATGGCTGTGTAAGTTCAGGGAAATCTTCCCCCCAGACAGAGAGGTAGTTAGCTGGTCAAAATTAACAACCAGTGTCTCTGGAGACTAATCAAAGGGCTTACAATAAATTGAGAATCACTTAAGAAAATCCACAGAAACTAAGAACTAACGGGAAGCTGTGACATTCAGGATAAGGATGGCACCTGTGCCCTCACAGCTCTGCCTGGTATTGGAACTGTTCTAAGGGGCCTAGCAGCTGAGTGGCAGATCAGCAACTTGAGGTGGAATAGCTATTTGGGATGGATTTTGCAGCTGGTGAACACTGGGAGATCCCATTTTGTACAGGTCCATCCCGTGAAAGGCCTATGTTGAGTGGGTGGTAGAAGCCAGACGGCAGCACCCATTCCCCAACACCCAAATCCAGCTAAGTATAGATTACCCAGGTTGGGCAGCTAGTAAAGAGTGTAGTCCCACTGCTCTGTGCTGCAAGAGAGCTACAGAGTTGGGCTTGGCAGCTAAGTGGTAGCTCCTATGTCTTTCAACTTCCTCAGCAGAAGACCTTGTCCAAGTACATTTAGCACCCGGTGAACAGTGGCAGATGTCATCCCTCCCTGACCTGGGGTGTGAAAGATCCATACTGAATGCTAGTAGCAGCCAGGAGGGGGCACCAGTTCATGCCTTTCCCCCTCCAACACACAAAGATCTGCTCTATAGGGAGGATCTGGGTGGAGCAACTAGTGAGGAGTGAATTCCCCATTCCCCCGGCTCTTGCTCCACAGTACAGAGATTCTGCTTGGAGGAGAATACAGCAAGCTTAAGAGACTAACAAACACTGCCCCTGATGAGGGGCTAGACTTGAACTGCATCTGACTATGGAGCAATTTATACCATAGGGCATTGTCAAAAACAGTATCAGCTAGCAATTAGTACCGGGTGATACCAATAGAGGTAGATCATCTTAATGGGACATCAGGAGAAGAGACCATCAAAGAGAGCTCAGATAGAGCCACAGTCATTCCTGACTGTCAGTAAGGTTGTGGTCATGCCCAAGTCTGCTGGAGAGAGATATAAGAGGTTACAGTGAACTAGTCCAGCAAATCACTAAACCAATAAGCAAACAAGAACAAGCCCTGGAGTGCGGGAGAGGGGTCAATATCCAGAGCTGCTATGACAAAAAGGAGACATTCAAAAAACAGGAAAGTGTGATACTTACACAGGTTTAAAAAAGTATAGAAAATAGAAACTGCCTTTGAGGGGGCCAAGATGTTGGACTTAGCAGGGAAGACTTTAAAGCAGCTATTATAAATGTATTCACAGAACTAAAGGAGATTCATGCTGAAAGAATTGAAGGTATGACAACATCTCAAACAGAGAGTATCAACAAGAGAAATTATAGAAAAGAGCAAACTGGGGGCGCCTGGGTGGCTCAGATGGTTGAGCCTCTGCCTTCGGCTCAGGTCACGATCCCAGGGTCCTGGGATCGAGTCCCGCATTGGGCTCCCTGCTCAGCGGGGAGCCTGCTTCTCCCTCTGCCGCTACCTCTATCTCTCTCTCTGACTCTCATGAATAAATTAAAAAAAAAATTAAAAAAAAAAAAAAGAAAGAAAAGAGCAAACTGTATATTCTGGGGTTAAAAGGACAATAACCAAGATGAAAAATTCACTAGAAAGGCTCAGAAGTATAACTGAACCAGCAGAAGGATCACCAAACTTGAAGATCTGTTGACAGGGATTATGCAATCTGAAGAACACAGAGAAAAAAAGAAGCAAGCATAAACAGAGCCTCAGAGAAATGTGGGACACCAATTAACACACTTGACATATGCATAATGGGAGTACCATAAGGACAAAAGAGAAAAAAGAGCTGAAAAAAAATACACTGATAGAAATAAATGGGGGGGGGGGGAGGGAGGAGACAGACAAACCTCCCACAAAGAAGATATTCAAAACTAATCAGGTTATCTATTCTATCTGAAGTCTTTAAGACTTCATGAATCTTTTTTTTTTTTTTGGTCCATTCCAATTGCCACGTGGGAGTTAGTTGAGGCCATCATTTATCTTGTTTAGATTATGGCAAAAGCCCTCAAATCTCATCCTCATAACTATGGTCAAAGAGCTCTTTCTAAAATGAAAAGTCAATCATATCTGACTATATTTTCCCACACTCAAACTCTATTACCCTTATATGTGGCTTATTGGCCCATTTGGAGCTTTTCAGAATCACTACAGTACTTATTTTTATTTTTTATTTTTTAAAGATTTTATTTATTTGAGAGAGAGAGAATGAGAGAGAGCACATGAGAGGGGGGAGGGTCAGAGGGAGAAGCAGACTCCCTGCCGAGCAGGGAGCCTGATGCGGGACTCGATCCAGGGACTCCAGGATCATGACCTGAGCCGAAGGCAGTCGCTTAACCAACTGAGCCACCCAGGCGCCCCTACAGTACTTATTTTTAAAAACAGGCTCCCGGCCCACACCCCAGACCTACTAGATTGGACTAAGGAAGGGGCCCAAAGATCAATCAGTGCTTTTAATAACAATCACCCTCACCCTCTCTCCCACACTTCTTCTGCATAATGAAGAATGAGATCCACAGTGAACTGGCCCCTGCTTAAGTCTTCATCCTAGCTCCTGTCGCTCCCAGAAAATTCCAAATGGTGATAATTATGTGACCAGAGAGGGTTATATTGTAGGAGAGAGTAACCAGAGATTCATAAAACAAATATATAGTATATATGATTTAGGGAATAATTCAAATGTGAATAAGTAAACCAATAATTCCACTTAAACATGGTGGTCTAAACGCATGCATGTCTCTGCTACCTCTTGAAGCCCAACTAATACTTCAGTAAGGCATTAAAAAGGCATAGACCCACAAAGATAAAGAGAATGAGAAGAGGCAGGAGCACATTAGATAGGGAAACAAAATCTTGGATGGTAGAAATTAATGGGCAAAGTTAGCAGATCAGAGAAAGCTGAAATCCAAATGTGGAAGCCATTAAGATGAGACTCCCAATCTCTGACCATGGGAATTATGAACAACCGACAATCCCAAGTGTAGCACTAGGAATACATCACTGTGATCCCACCAACACCATGCTCTTCTCACAGGCTACTCTCAGCCAGTGACTAAAAGCAGCAGGAATACTAAGGCAGGCTCATTTCTATGAGATACAGGACTCTGATGGCCAACACTGGTTTGAGGACTCCCAATAGGCCTCACCAAAACTTTCTTGTAACTGCACCTTAGTCTAAGATTTTTCTTACCCTTTCTCCTCCAAAAAAGTCAGACCTGTGTAACCTGTGATGGTTTTCCCAGCCTCCTCTGGCTCCTTCCCCTTGCACTTTCACTCAGAGGTAGTTTCCCAATAAATTTCTTGCACATCTAATCCTTTCTGGTATTTGCTTTTTGACCTGAACTGATACGCCAAGCCTGCAACAAGGCAAGCCAGTAGGAAGAAAGCTGATATGCCTACCAAAGTGTTCCCAAGAAAATTTTCAGAAAAGGAACCACCAGGAAAAATTTTAAGAAAAGGAAACATCTTTGAAGGCAAGGGTGTATGCTGGAGCAGACAAAAGGACTGGATGAACCTTTGCTGAGGCAGTCTGACCCTAGATATCCTTGACCAAGAAAATTATCCAACCCCCACCCCAACTCTTTGGAGATTTTGGATACCACACTCATAGCTCAGGTCAAAATCAAGCACCGTACTTAAACAGGAGGATTAAATGTAAAGTTTATATGTTAAATAAACATGTTAAAATAAAGACCTTCCTTCCTCAAGGTGGCTTAGAACCACAGGCTTAGACCTGTGTACAGCCACCACCCCCCCACCCTCCAAATATACACAGGCCCTATCCCAAAGTAGAAGACGGAAAGATTGTTCACTGTCAAACTGACCTGCTTAAAAACAAAAGACCTACAGATACTAATATCCATGGGGGCTTTGAAAAATGGTCCAGTCCTTGTTGGATAACCTATGTTAAGTTACCTGTGTATACAGTTTCCAGGCAACTGTTAATACTTTCATCTTAAAAATGAAAGGAGCAGCGAAGGATCACCAGACGTTTGGGGAAAGCTTCTAAAAAGAAAGACTTAAAAAAAAAAAATGGAAAAAATATTTCTGAGAACACCATTTCCTGTATAAACAAGGCAGAGAAAATTTCAAAAAAATATAGTATTTTGAGATAGAAAAGAATGAAACCTATGAAAAACAGGAAACTATATAATAGTAATAATTTACAACACAGACATTTATGAAGGGACTTGAAAATTTTAAAAATGAGAGTTAAAACAGAAGATTCAAATAAGAGGGTTAGAAGATCAAATTGAAGTATCTCAAAGTAGAACAGAAAGACAAAAAAAAAAGGAAATGGGGAAAAAATATTATAGAGATAAAAATCAATCCTGTGAGCTCTAATACTATTTAAATAGCAAATAACATGCAACTACAGAAAGAGAATAGAGAAACTAGAGGGAAGAAAGTTATCTAAGAAATAAAAAAAAAACTTCTCTGAACTTAAGAACAATGAGTTTCCAGATTTAAAAACATTTCTAAGAACCCAGCATAATAATTTTTAAAAAGGCCTACACTAAAGCATAGCACTGTGAAATTTCAGGATACTGGGGTCAAGAGAATATCATTAAGGGTTTCAGAGAAAGGAAAAAGGGCTTAGGCACTGTTCTAAGTGCTTTACTTGTGTTAATCTTCTCAACTCTAGAGGTAGGAAAGATTATTACACTCAATTTTTAGATGAGGAAACAGGCATAGAAAGAGGTTATGTGACTTGCCCAAGCCACACAGCTGATATGAACCCAAGTCATCGGGTTTTACAGTTATAAGCTTTTATTTATTTATTTATTTTTTGAAGTAGGCTCCCAGTCCAGCATAGAGCCCAATGTGGGGCTCGATCTCACGGCCCTGAGATCAAGACCTGAGCTGAGATCAAGAGTTGGACACTTAACTGACTGAGCGACCCAGGCCCCCCTCAGAATATAAGCTTTTATCCACATTCTGAGGGAAAGTGATTTCCAACCTAGAATTCTATATCCAGTGAAACTATCAAATTGTTGAGTACAATTAAGACATTTTCAGATATCTCAAAAAATGTACTTTTCTCTGGAAGTTACTAGAGGGCATACCTCACCAAAATGAAGATGAAAACTGAAGAATATAGGAAATCTAGGAAACAGGAAATCTAGCATAGATGAAAAGCAAAGAGAATTCCCATGATAGTTCAGTAGGCCAAGACCGCAACCAATTTTGAATGAAACAGAGATGAAGGGCATGAAGCAGCTTCTAGTTGCCAAGACAAAAAATGAGATAAATTATCCAAGGAGGATGAACATACTGAGAATATATATAGCTCAGTGGGACAGTCTGGGGATGAATTAGCTATAATACATAGAAAACAAAGCAAAGAAATAAGTTAATTATTTATTTGAGGTATAACAAATTATATAAGAAATATAATCACATTACACTGATGACTTAGATATGAATAATGTTATAAAAATGGGAAAAGGAAAGTGAAGAGGGATGGGGGTAGCAACACAGGAGAGCTACATCTTTTGTAGCAGTACATCAGTAACCGTAATATTTAAAACTATGAAATCAAGAAGTAGTAATATAACCATATGTGGTTAGCTACAAAAGAAACAGCAAAAAATGATTAAAGTGGTTATCTCAGATAATAGACTGGAGGGTTTAGAATGAATTAGAACAGAAATTGCCTTTTGCTACTATTAGAGGTAATATGACTTAACTTTTAAAACCTATGTGCTTATATTATTTAGATAAAAGTATGAAAGTTTAAAGAACCAGAAAAGAACTTTATATTTAATTCATCAAACACCATATATTAATGATTAGTGAAGAAAAGGGAGACATCAGTGGAGTCAAGATGACTGAGGTTTTGAATGTTTACAAATTAAAAAACTAAACAAAAACTTAACTACAAGGAAAATAGTAAGTGCTCCTTGTCATAAGAGCCACTAGAAAAAATATACAAATATGTTAAAGATAGGGATATATAGTTATCCGTATTTAGAATTTTCATTTATAAAGTCAGTGGCGTACTTTTTTTTTTTTTTTTTTTTAAATACCCTAACCCATTCCTTAGGCTGCAAGGTGTATTCCAATGTACAGGGCATAAATTATCCATATATTAAGAAAAAAAAGTATAACAATGATTTTCAAGTGATTTAGGAAAAAAATATTCAATTGGTCACATTCTCCCACCAATTCCCTAAATTCCCTATGACATACTGAACTTCAGAATTTTTGGAGCTGGGTGCAAACATTTTCTTACACAGGCATCAACCCACCATTTGCTGAATATTTATATGTGCATATGGAGACACACACTTTTAAAATACAACAGAACAAAAAAACTTGATATAGAAGACAGAAAAAAGAAAGCACAGCTGTGAACCAGTGTCCTTAGAAAGTCCAGCTTCCCAACTAAAATCACCAAGGTGACACCAGCAATTTGTGATAAGCTTGCTTTGTAAGTAGTTCAACATTGGTCATGGCTCTCCTCTTTTCTGAGAACTGTTATTTTACATAATACAAATTATAAGGCTCCTTGTAAAGGATAACAAAGCTGATGAGATGTGCTAGGGCTGCCAAAGCATATCACCACCAACAAAAGTAAGTAATTTCAAGCTACTTATTGTTTGAACTTCATTCATTAGGCAATTTAGTGTTTGTTCTCCTCTGTAATATTAAAAAAAAAAAAAAAACACCCTTTTGTTAAAGTAACAAATCCAAAAGGCATCATCTAAACCGTGGTAAGATTCATTCAGGTATTGGATACTATCAACTAAATACGAGGCTTTGTCCTGTAGACTGATGGCTCTCCCACTTTAACACAAGCACTCATTTTATACTACACTATACTCATTTTATACGTTAATATAAGCACTCATCAAATGACTTAAAGTCATTTGATGCATTGGTAATAGAGTACTAAAAACCACAATTAAAATTGTTTTTTCTTGGTTAATTACAATGTTCAAACAGACCACTAGAAATAACTTCCTTTTAAAATTCTCCGTTTTGCCATTTTTTTCTTTCTTTTTTTTAAAATATGGCACTGGTCTCATTAATGTCATTAGTTGTGGTGCCTGCTGAGAGAAAATGCTGACTTCGTGAGCATGGAATCAATTTTCTGAATTAAAAAAGGTTTTTGTGGGGCTACTTCTTACATAGTATTTTCTCAAAAGCCTTCACTGTAGGAAATGCTTTAATTACTGTGGTAGGTGCCAGATTACCAAATCCACATTTATGTAATGAAATTATACGAACTTTCTTGAAACATGTTCCTTCACTAGTTTCAGCCATTTAACCTTGCCGCAACCTCCAATGCATGAGGAAGCATACAAAGACCTTAAGAAATGTCCTTCCTCAGAAGACTAGACAGATACATTTCTTAGCTTTGTATTTGTGGATTTGGGGACAAAGGTTACTGTCCTGTGAAGCAATGTACCATGAGTGAAAAGATCAGGAATCAGACAGGGTACGTGGGGAAAGGGGAGGGGGAAGGAGAAGAGGGCATCATATGCAGAGCTGAGGAGTGACAAGGTGAACAGGTCCAGGACAAAAGAGCTGGAAGAAGCCAAATACTATGGATAGGCTTTTGAGGAAAGATACTAAATTCAAAGATGCAAAGTCAAACACAGGACCTTGAAGTAGAGCAGAGGCCGTGCCTCCAGGCAGCCAACACAGAGACTGGAAGGGCCCTGCCTAGCACTGATATGGCCATTGCTGTGACAAAGTACCATAGGTGAGCTGCTTTCAAAGGTCTGGGCTGGGGGCGCCTGGGTGGCTCAGTCGATAAAGAGTCTGCCTTCAGGGGCGCCTGGGTGGCTCAGTCGTTAAGCGTCTGCCTTCAGCTCAGGTCATGATCTCAGGGTCCTGGGATTGAGCCCCATATCGGGCTCCCTGCTCGGCAGAAAGCCTGCTTCTCCCTCTCCCACTCCCCCTGCTTGTGTTCCCTCTCTCTCTGTCAAATAAATAAATAAAATCTTTCAAAAAAAAAAAAAAAAAAAAGTCTGCC
>NW_023270164.1:6873415-6875550 GCF_011800145.1 Mirounga leonina
CAGGGTCCTGGGATCGAGCCCCGCATCAGGCTCCCTGCTCAGTGGGAGCCTGCTTCTCCCTCTCCTGCTCCCCCCTGCTTGTGCTTCCCCACCCCTCTTTCAAAAAAAAAAAAAAAAAAAAAACTGGGCTGATACTCCCACATGGCCACCACATAAGTCTTCAAGGGAAAATAAGTCCAGCACCTTATGAGGTGGGACTGTTAAAGAAATAAGGAATATTGGAGAAGAGTGCAGAGAAGTGAGGTGCAGAACAGGAACATGGTACAAAGAAAACGATTAGAGTAATATAGAGGAGACAGGGGTGCTGGGCTTAAAAAAAAAACAATACAATTGTAATAATCCAGACTATCTAGTACATTCTGACTTCATAGGAACTGAAATAGGGAATATTTAAAATTAAAGGATTTCTATATGTCACATGACCTGCTTCTCCGCCACATACCTGATGATCAGATATCTAAATATTTTCAGTGTTGGGATGCTTTTGCTAGGATGCTTACAAATAGTACTGAAATCACATTGAGTGAAAAAGTAATAGATGACAAAAGCCTTCTACTTGTGTTTTCTAGAAAAATAGATGGGTAAAAAATAAAGTATTACTGGATTAGCTACTGTACAACAAGGAGAGGTATATATTTTAAAAAGTAGTTTAAAATTCCACAAGTTTCTTAAGGGTGAAAACTGCATATTGCACATCTCCATTTTCTCCAAAATGCCATGCACTACACTTGATGGATAACATATAAAGTAGATGATAAATATTTGCCAAATAAGATTTTGAAGATTGTGGTCCTAATGAAAGATAGGAAACAAGGACAATCTGTATATTGTGTTAAGAAGTGAACTCTAGAGTATGTATTAATTAAAGAAAACAAAGACACAGAAGGGTGCATAGGTGATGCAGTCAGTTAAGCTCCAGACTCTTGATTTCGGTTCAGGTCATGATCTTGGGGTTGTGAGATCGAGCCCCGTGTTGGACTCTGCACTCAGTGGGGAGTCCACCTGAGATTCTCTCTCCCTCTCCCTCTGGCCCTCCCTGCTCCCTGCTTGCATGCATGCGCTCTTTCTCAAAAACAAACAAACAAAAAACAAAACAAAAACCACTAAAAAAACAAAAAACAAACCAACAAAAAAACCCCGAACAGTGTATAGAATATGCCACCTTTTACATAAGAAAGAGCAAAGTATGTTTGTGTGTTTACTTATGATTTTTAAGAAAAGACAACAAAGAATAAACCAGAAGCTAATGAAACTGATTACTTATGGAGGAGGAAGGTAACAGGGATGGAAGATACACTTCTTAAAATTAGTCTTTGCAACCATGTAAATGTTTTACATAATTATAAAACAAAATTAAACCAAAATAAGAAAAACAGTACCTAGAAATAAAAATCAAAATGAAATAATCTTTTTTTTCTCCCATTTTTTTTTATTCTTATGTTAATCCCCATACATTACAACATTAGTTTTAAATGAAGTGTTCCATGATTCACTGCTTGTGCACAACACCCAGTGCTCCATGCAGAATGTGCCCTCCTCAACACCCACCACCAGGCCAACCCGTCCTCCCACCCCCCTCCCCTCTAGAACCCTGTTTGTTTTTCAGAGTCCATCGTCCCTCATGGTTCGTCTACCCCTCCGATTTCCCCCGCTTCATTCTTCCCCTCCCGCTACCATCTTCTTCTTCTTTTTTTTTTTCTTAACATATATTGCATCATTTGTTTCAGAGGTACAGATCTGAGATTCAACAGTCTTGCACAATTCACAGCGCTTACCAGAGCACATACCCTCCCCAGTGTCTATCACCCAGTCCCCCCATCCCTCCACCCCACCCCCCACTCCAACAACACTCAGTTTGTTTCCTGCGATTAAGAATTCCTCATATCAGTGAGATCATATGATACATGTCTTTCTCTTTTTGACTTATTTCACTCAACATAATACCCTCCAGTTCCATCCACGTTATTGCAAATGGCAAGATCTCATTCCTTTCGATGGCTGCATAATATTTCATTGTATATATATACCACCTCTTCTTTATCCATTCATCTGTCGATGGACATCTTGGCTCTTTCCACAGTTTGGCTATTGTGGACATTGCTGCTATAAACATCGGGGTGCACGTACCCCTTCGG
>NW_023270164.1:6875950-6941406 GCF_011800145.1 Mirounga leonina
ACTGAATTCCTGTATGAGTTCTAGCAGTTTTGGGGTGGAGTCTTTTGGGTTTTCCACATAAAGTATCATATCATCTGCAAAGAGTGAGAGTTTGACTTCTTCTTTGCCAATTTGGATGCCTTTGATTTCTTTTTGTTGTCTGATTGCTGTGGCTAGGACTTCCAATACTATGTTGAATAGCAGTGGTGATAGTGGACATCCCTGCCGCGTTCCTGACCTTAGGGGGAAAGCTCTCAGTTTTTCCCCATTGAGAATAATATTTGCTGTAGGTTTTTCATAGATGGCTTTTATGATATTGAGGTATGTACCCTCTATCCCTATGCTCTGAAGAGTTTTGATCAAGAAAGGATGCTGTACTTTGTCAAAAGCTTTTTCTGCATCTATTGAGAGGATCATATGATTCTTGTTCTTTCTTTTGTTAATGTACTGTACCACATTGATTGATTTGCGGATGTTGAACCAACCTTGCAGCCCAGGGATAAATCCCACTTGGTCATGGTGAATAATCCTTTTAATGTACTGTTGGATCCTATTGGCTAGTATTTTGGTGAGAATTTTTGCATCCATGTTCATCAAGGATATTGGTCTGTAATTCTCCTTTTTGATGGGGTCTTTGTCTGGTTTTGGGTGAAACAAATAATCTTAATAATATAGAAAGTTGGTGGTAAAACTCCAAAGAGAATTGTTTTAAGTAAATCTTTTAAAAACTTTTAATTTTAAAATAATTTCAGACTTTAGCAAATCACTGAATATTCTGCTTTTATATACTTGGCCACCATTTTCCAATCACGTAATTCTGCTTTCTGGTATTTTATCATTTTTTAAAAATTGCCTTAACATAGAGTTACAATAAAAATGATGGCCAATGACAAGGTTTCTAACTACCCAACTTCGCCTTAGAGTTCAAATCATGTGCTGACAAATGGAAAACCAGCCCTTAAGTGTTACTTACACAACGCCTGACTTGACTTTTGAAGTAAAAAGAGGTAAAAATTTGGCTCAAGACTGCTGTACAAAAGCCTGGAAATGGGGTCCAAAAGTATTGCATCCCAGACTCCCAGTGCACTGAAGCTGATTCCATAACAGTCATAGCTCCCCATACACTTTCTTTTTTAAAGATTTTATTTATTTGAGAGAAAGAGACACAGAGCGTGAGAGAGTAAGAGCACAAGCAGGGGGCAGGCAGAGGGAGAAAGAGACTCCCCACTGAGCAGGGAGCCCAATGTGGGGCTCGATCCCAGGACCCTGAGATCATGATCCGAGCCAAAAGGCAGACACTTAACCGACTGAGCCACCCAGGCGCCCCACCCATATACTTCTTTTGAAAGCAGCATGGCCATGGCGATGATGAACAAGGCCTTGGGAGTTTGACAGAACTGAGTTTGAATCTGGACTCTGCCCTTTACTCAATTGATACGTGAGCTTAAACATGTCACTTAACTGCTTTTAAGTTTCAATTCCTTCATCTGTAAAATGAGCATAATACAATACCTAAACAATAAGATTGTAATGAGAGCTGAGACACGTTTTAGCAAGGTGCCTCGCACCACTAAAATGCTAAAAAATTTTAGCTATTGTTGGCATATTTTTGTACTATTAATTCATGCACTGTAAAATTCTATCCTTCTATTTCAACCTCACAAACTTCTATTTTTAACCACATCAGAAATGTAGAGCATTAATGGAAACAAGCTAAGTTCTACCATTGTATTTGACAAAATTCTACCCAACAGTAAAGTCATTAGAATTAAGATTCTTTAAAATCACATTAAATGCCATGATAATGACTTCTGCTTCTAATCATGAAAGTTTAATTGGAACAGAACTTTTTTCTTCCACTGAACTAGAAGTCAATGTTTTCAGTCATTGGGACAACAGGCAGTAAAGGATTATGATCCCTATGGGAGGGAAAATGAATGGAGTGAATGCTTAATGATAGGCCTGGCTTCTTTCTGGAACCATTTCCCAATTCCCAGTACAAAAGGGGAAACAAAGCAGAGCATGGCAGTGTCACTGAGTTGAGGACATAAAGATCACAGTTCAGGAAGAACTGTGAGGTAGATGGAATGTTCAGGGCAGAATACTAAAGAGAATGAAGCTAAGTACAGAAAAAGTTCCCTAATCTGCACAAAGAACACTATGCGTCTTTACCTTAATAATAATTTGTGCATGCATAGGTTGAAACTCCATGAGGCTGGGCAAAGAGAGCACAGAGACACTGGAGTTCTAATCAGTTCTAGAGAGGCCTCCCTGAACTCTAAAGACAATCAGCAGAGACCTAAGAAAGGTCACATCTAAGTATGGAGCTCAATTAAGCCCTAGAATAAAGGCTACTCTAGATCTGGTCTAATCAAAGGAGGCAGCAAACTGTAAAATGTAACAACAAAAAAGCTAATCAACACAAACTGACCTATAAATGGCAAACATGAAGACATTACATAAGGCAGAAACTTGAAAATATCCTGGGAATATGCTCAAGGACTTAAAAGAAAGCATGGGGCGCCTGGGTGGCTCAGTTGGTTAAGCGACTGCCTTCGGCTCAGGTCATGATCCTGGAGTACAGGGATCGAGTCCCATATCGGGATCCTTGCTCAGCAGGGGGTCTGCTTCTCCCTCTGACCCTCCCCCCTCTCATGTGCTCTCTCTCTCTCATTCTCTCTCTCAAATAAATAAATAAAATCTTAAAAAAAAAAAAAAAAGCATGAACATTATGAGGAAAGAAATAGAAAAAATAAAAAAACACAAAGGAGCTTCTAGAGTTGAAGAAAATACGTTACCTTAAATGAAAAGCTCACTGGATGAACTAAACAGAAGATTAGACAATGCATGAAATGGTGAACTTAAAGACATGGCACAGAAATTTCCCTGATATAAAGCACGTTTCTCAAGAGAAAAAAGACTGAGATTAAAATACAGAAGCTCAGTGACATGTGGGACAATATTAAGGGGTCTAACATACAAAGCCTCCAAAGAGAAGAGAGGCAGGGAGAGACAGAATTAAAATCCCTCAAGAAATAATGTCCAAATTTGCATACCAACACAAGAAACTCAAAGTACCTTAAGCAGATTAAAATACAAAAAACAAAAACACAAAAAAACCCACACAAGTCACCAAGGCACATCACTAATGAACTGCATAAAACCAGTGATAAAAAGAAAATTTTAAAAGCAGCCAGAAGAAAAAAACCACAGTGCAAAAGTAAAAACAAACAAAAAAAAGGTCATAGTAACAATGCAGTCAAGTCATCAGGAGGGCATAACATTCCTAAAAGTATGTGCACCTAATAACAGAGCTTCATAATACAGGAAAGACCAAAATGATAGAACATGAAGAAACAGACGATTATAATAGATAAAACAAACAGGCAGAAAATCAATGAGGATATAGAAGAGTTGAACAATCCTATTGGTTAACTTGAAATAATATTCTTAGAACACTACACAAAAGAAGAGGAAATTATACCTTCTACTTAACTGCACATGGGACATTTGCCAAAATGGGCCATATTGTGAGCCACTAAAAATGTTTCAATAAATTTAAAATTTATTCATTCATATTCAAGTCATACAAAGTGTGTTCTCTGATCATAATGAAATGAGAACTCGATATTTGAGTTTAAATATTTGGAAATTAAATAACACACTTCTAAATAACCCATGGGTCAAAGCAGAAATCAAAAGGGAAAACTGAAAATTTTCTGAACTGAATAAAAATATAAAATATCACTAAAGCAGAACTTAGGGTGAAATTTACAGCATTAAACACCCACATTAGTAAAGAAGAAAGGTCTCAGGGGCACCTGGGTGGCTCAGTAGGTTAAGCATCCAACTCTTTATTTCGGCTCAGGTCATGATCTTGGGGTCATGTGATAAAGCCCTACATTGGGCTCCATGCTGGGTGTGGAGCCTGCTTAAGATTCTCTCTCTCCCTCTGCCCCTCCTCCCCCTCTAAAAAAAAAAAAAAGGTCTCAACTCAATGATTTTAGTTTGCAAATTAAGAAATTAGCAAAAGATGAACAAACGAAACCAAAATAAGGCTATGAAAGGGGGAAAAAAATAAAGCCCAAAGTGAGAATAAATGAAATAGAAGAAAAATGGAAAAAAATCCCTGATTCTTGAAATAGGTCAATGAAATTGATAAACTTTTAGCCAGAGTGATCAAGACAAAAAGAAAAAGAAAAGAGAGATGAGTTACTAATACTATGAACAAAGAGAAGGCTTTGGATATAATAAGGATAATAAACGTTATAAACAACTTCATGCCAATAAATTCACCTACTTAGATAAAATGTACAGGTTCCATGAAAGACAAACTTCCAAACTCAAGTAGAAATAAACTGAATGGTCCTATACTATATTAAAAATACATTTTTTAGTTAAAACCCATCCCTCAAAAAAAAAATCATAATACACTTCAGACCCAGATGGCTTCACTTATGAATTCTACCAGACATATAAATATCAATATTACACAAATCATTCTCCCAAAACTGAAAAGGCAGGAACACTTCCCAACTCATTCCATGAAGGTGGAAGTCTCATGATACCAAAACCAGGCAAAGATATTACAAAAAAAAAAAGAGAAAACTACGAACACCTGATTTCCAAGAATATAGGTTTATCATTATAAAAATCAATATAATTCACCACACTAATAAACTAAAAAGAAAAATATTCATGATTATCTCAATAAATGCAGAAAAATAATCTGACAAAATCTATCATCCATTCCTGATTAAAAAAACAACAAAAAAACACCACACCTCATCTAAGAATAGAAGGCAACTTCTTCAACTTGAAAATGGTTAGCCACAAAAGACATACAGCTAACATCATACTTTATGGTATTAAGATCAGGAATAAGACAATGTCTGCTCTTATGACTTCTATTCACCATTATACTGGAGGTTCTAGCCAGTGCAATAAGGCAAGAAAAGCAAATGAGAAGTCTAGATTGGAAAGGAGGTAATGTTCACTATATTAAAGATGACATAACTGACATACTCTTTCACGTAAAATATCATATGAAATCTACAAAAAAGCTACTAGATCCACTGAGTTTAGCAAGACTGCAGAAGACTGATATATAAATCAATTGGATTTATATATTCCAGCAGCAAAAATATGAAACTAAAAGTACCATTTACAATAATCATATCAAATATAGGAAATACACAGAGATAAATCTTACAAAATATGTGAAAAACATTTACATTAAAAACTAATGCTGCTGAGAGATATTTTTAAAAATACAAATAAAAGAGAGATATGCTGTTGATGGGTTGGAAGACTCAATATTGTTAACATGTTAGTAATAGTTAGCCTGTTTGGGCTGCTATAACAAAATACCACAGACTGGGTAGTTTATAAACAGGAATTTATTTCTCACAGATCTGGAGGCTGGGAAGTCCAAGATTAAGGTGCCAGCATAGTTGCATTCTGGTGAGACCTCTTCCTGGTTCGTTGCCAGGGCCTTTTTGATATGTCCTCTTATGGTGGAAGGAGGCTAAGGAGCACTGTGTTGCCTCTTTTATAAGAGGACTGATCCAATTCACAAGAACTCCATCCTCATGACCTAATCATTTCTGAAAGGTCTCATTTCCTAATACCATCACATGGGGCACTAGGATTTTAACATATGAATTTAGTGGGGAGGGGACAAACATTAGGACCACAGCACTCAGTTCTTCTCAAATTATTCTATAAACAGTCTGTACCTGCTTTGCACAGTACTGTCTTAAATGAAAAAATGTTCATGTTAGAACCCTGCAAGGTGAGGACTTGGTTCCAACATGTCCATGTTTCAGTTAACACAATACTATGCAAAGATAAGAACTCCCTGTATTCTTCAGAATCCCTATAAAAATCCCAGGAGGCAGAAATTGACAAACGAATTCTAAAATTCATATGGAAATGCAAAGGACGTAAAAAAGATAAATTTGATAAAGTAAAACAAAGTTGATGTACTAGTACCGAGTTCAAGACTTATTTAAAACTATAGTAATCAAGACAGCATGTTATTGCCCTAAAGACAAATAGGTCAATGGAACAGAATATGAGTTGTTTTTTTTTTTTTTTAAAGATTTTATTTGACAGAGAGAGAGCATGTGCATAAGCAGGGGGAGTGGCAGGCAGGGGAGAAGCAGGCTCCCCAATGAGCAAGGAGCCTGATGTGGGGCTCAATCCCAGGACCCTGGGATCATGACCTGAGCTGAAGGCAGCTGCTTAACCGACTGAGCCACCCAGGGGTCCCCAGAATAGAGAGTTTTAGAACAGACCCATACTTATATGTACCACCAACTTTTAACAAAGTTACAAGTAGAGTTCAATGGAGAATGAAGAGTCTATTCAATAAAGAGTTCTGGAACAACTGTGTATCCATATGCAGAAAGAAAAAGAATTTGTATCCTTACTTTGTATAACATACAAATACTAACTCAAAATGGATCACAGACCTAAATATAAAACCTAAAACTATTAAACTTCTAGGAAAAAACATAGGAGGAAACCTTTCTGACTGACCTTGAGTTAGGCAAAGATTTCTTAGAAACAACCAAAAGCGTGACCCATAAAAGAACAAACTGACAAACTGGACTTCATCATGATTTCGCATCTTCAAAAGACACTGTTGAGAAAACTAAAAGTCACTGACTGGGTAAAAATACTTGCAAATCTGGTATCTTATAAAGGTCTTACATCCAGATATAAAGAACTCTCATAATTCAACAAGAAAACAAGTGAATACAATAAGGGCAAAATGTTTGAACAGACATCTCAACAAAGAAGAAATGCAGATGTAAAATAAGCACATGAAGTAATGCTCAACGTCATTAGTCATTAGGGAAATACAAATAAGTAGTACAAGGGGATACCAATACATCCTTAGTAGTTTGGCTAAAATAAAAAAGACTTATCAGAGCAAGTGTTGTCAAGGATGTAGAGGAACTCACATACTGCTGGTAGAAATGCAAAATGATACAATCACTTCAGAAAACAGGCAGTTTCTTAAAAAAGTTAAACATACATGTACCATGATTCAGCCATTACACTCAGTCATTTACCCAAGAGAAATAAAGGCATACATACATAATTGAATTTCATAGCAAGTTTACTTGCAATAGCCCCAAATCAGAAGCAACCCACATGTCTACCAACAGGTCAACGAATAAACAAACTGTGGTATATCCATTTAATGGAATGTTACCTAGCAATTAACAAGAATCAACTATTGATACATGCTACGGCAGCCCAACCAAAGTGTACGATTCCATTTATATGAAACCCTAGAAAACATAAACTAATTTATAGTGACAGAAAGCAAATCAGTAGTTGTTTGGAAAATGGCTGGAGTTTCAGGGGAATGCAGGGAAAATAAGGAGGGTGAAATTACAAATGTCCATAAGGGAAACTTTTAGTCCTGATGGATATATTCATTATCTTAATTGCAGTGATGGTTTAACAGGTTTATATGTATGTCAAAACTTACCAAACTATACACTTTATATATGTGCAGTTTATTGGAGGTCAATTACATTGAAATAAAACTGTCAAACTAAGACAAAAGATTCTTTAAGGTAAAAATAACAACAATGTATGTAACGTTTAACATATATAGAAGCAAAAGTTATGAAAACAATAGTGTAAAGGATGGGAAGAGGCCAAATGGAGATATGGTGTTGTAAGGAGCTTATACTATAGGTGCAGTGGTAAAATGTTATTTGAATGCAAACTGTGATAAATTAAAGATGTATATTTTAAACCCCAGAGCAACCACATAAAAAAGAAATTTACCAAGAAGCAAACAGTGAGAATAAACTAGCATGTCAAAAAATACTCAACAAATCTAAAGGTGGTAGGAAATAACGGGGAAAAGACCATGAAACAGATAGGAGGAATAGAAGATTAAAAAAATGAAATCAAACCCAACCACACCAATAGTTACATTATATGTAAGTGGTCTAAATACTTCAATTAAAAGATAAATTGTTAAAGCAGATTTTTTTTTTTTAAAAGCAAGACCCAACAACATGTTTTCTATAGGAAACTTTTTAAATGTGAAGAAATAGGTTAAAGGCTTAAATATGGAAAAAAATATACCATTCAAGTACTAATCCTCAAAAACTGAAGTGTCTATATTAACACCAGGAAAAGCAGACGTTAGGACAAAGAAAGGCATCTCCTAATGACAAAAGGATCAATTTATCAAGAAAATATAATACAAGGCAACCGAGTGAATGGGAGAAAATATTTGCAAACCATGTATCTGATAAGGGGTTAATATCCAAAATATATAAAGAACTCATACAACTCAAGAGCAAAAGAAACAATCCAATTAAAAAATGGGCAGAAAGGGGCACCTGGGTGACTCAGTTGGTCAAGCGTCTGCCTTCGGCTTGGGTCATGATCCCAGGGTCCTGGGATCAAGCCCCGTGTCGGGCTCCCTCTGCCTCTGCCGCTCCTGCTGCTTGTGCTCTCTCACTCTCGCTCGCTCTCAAATAAATAAATAAAATCTTAAAAAAAAAAAAATGGGCAGAAGATTGTCATAGACAACTTTCCGAAGAAGACATCCAGATGACCAATAGGTACATGAAAAGATGTTCAACAGCATTAATATTCAGGAAAATGTAAATCAAAACTGCAATGAGATACCATCTCATGCCTATTAGAATGGCTATTATCAAAAAGACAAGAAATAACAAGTGTTACTGTGGATGTGGAGAAAAGGAAACCCTCACGCACTATTGGTAGGAATGTAAATTGGTACAGCCACTATGGGAAACAGTATGGCGATATCTCAGAAAATTAAAAGTAGAATTGCCATATGAGCCAGCAATTCCACTCCTGGGTATTTATCTGAAGAAAACAAAAACACTAACTTGAAAAGATATCTGTACCCTCATATTCATTGCAGTATTATTTACAACGGCCAAGATATGGAAACAACCTAAGTGTCCATTGATGGATGAATGAAAAGTGAAGGGGAGAGAGAGAGAGAGAGAGAAAATATACATGGAATATTGATATTCAGTCACAAAAAAGAAAAATCTTGCCATTTGTGACAACATAGATGGACCTTGAGGGCTCTATGCTAAGTGACATAAGTCAGAGAAAGACAAATACCATATGATCTCACTTATCTGTGGAATCTAAGGGAAAAAACAACTCAGAGATACAGAGAACAGATTGGTGGTTGTCAGAGTTAGAAGAACTGCAATTATTCAAAAATTCAAAAACACACGCAGAACCCACCGAACAAAGAAGGTATCACACAAGGGAAACTAGAAAATATTTTGACCTTAAAAAAAAAAACTTGTGGGATGCAGCTAAGACAATTTTTAAGACAGAAATTTATACATTTAAATGCTTACATCAGAAGTGATTAAAAAGCCCAAAATCAAAGACTTACGTTTCCATTCTAAGATAGAAAAACAGCATATTAAACACAAAGTAAATAGAATAAAAAGTTAATGACCTACAAAATGAACAAATAGGTCAATGATACCAAAAGCTTGTTCCCTGTAAAGATCAATAATAAACCCTAGCTAAACTGATCAAGGAAAAAGAAGAAAACATTATCAATATTGGGAAGGAAAAGAACATCTATGTCAGACAGGAAAATTTTAAGAAATACTATAAAAAAGATACATTAATAAATCCTACAAATAAAATAAAATTGACAAATACCTGAAAATATTCAAATTACCAAAACTGAAAGAAGAAATAGAACAATCTGAATAGCCCTGCACCTGTTACAGAAATTTAATATATAATTTTAAATCTCCCCACAAAGAAAATCTCAGACCCAAATAGCATCACTGGTGGATTTCACCATAAATTAAGAAAAAGTAATACCAATTCAATATAAACTTAAAAAAAGGATAAAGCAGTTCATTATACAAGACCAGAATGACCTGATTCTACTCATATCAAAGCCAGTGAAAACTTAAAAACAACTAGAAAGCAAAATTTTTCATAACCATTGATGAAAAAATCCTTATCTTTTTTAAAAATAGTAGTTTTTGGACTCTATCACCATATCAAAAGCCTAATACATTCTGACCAAATGAGGTTTATCCTAGGAATAAAAGATTGTTTTAATATTTAAAAAAATCAATGTGACTAACAGAATTAAGAAGAACCATATAAAAATCTCAATACATAAAAAAAGCATTTTAAGAAATTCGACACTTGTCCATGATAATTTCAACAAATTACGAAGAGAAAAATTCCTGAACCTAATAAAGAGCATTTATAAAAAAAAACCCCACAGCTAATATCATACTTAATGATGAGAGACTGAATACTTTCCCCTCTAAGATCATAACTGGATGTCCTAGCCAGGCAGTTAAGAAAAAGGAACAAAAGACATACAAAATGGCAAGAAAAAAAAAGTGCCTTTATTTGCACATAACACAATGTGCAAACAGAAAATCCTAAGGAATCTTTAGGAAGCACTAGAACTAATGATTTTAGCAAGACATGAATATAAGATCAATATATGAGAATCAACTTTCTTTCCATATGCTGTCAGCAACTGTTAAATAAAAAATTAAAAGTACCATTTACAAAAATATGAGGTCCTAAAAATAAATTTGATGAAATATGCATAAAATCTCTACTCTTAAAAATATACAAGTGTTGCTGAAAGTAAAGAGCTGTATAAATGGAGAAATATACTATGTTTATGGACTCAAATAATATTAAGATTTTCATTCTCTCCAAATTATATAGATTCAAAGTAACCCCAATCAAAATGCTATGTTTTTTTTTTTTTGCAGAAATTGACAAAATTACTCATTATTAATATAGAAATGTAAAGGGCCTATTATAGCCTCAACATTTTTGAAAATTGTACCAAACTGAACCATACCATTTCCCAAGAAGACATGGCATATTTCATGTTCTCGAGTCATTGAGGATGGTATCACTTCAACTTGGTGTTTTCTCCCTCTCAACATTCACCCTTGGAACTTGGCAGCTGCTTCTCAACATGGAGAGGCCATATGAAGAGTGGCCAAGAGTCCCAATTAAGGTCTCCTAGTCAACAGCCAGCATCAACTGCAAACTACATGAATAAGCCTGCAGATTATTCCAGTCTCTAGCCTTCAAGTTTTCCAGCTTATGCCCCAGACATTGTGGAAGAAAGAAACTCTATTCCTGCTGTGCCCTGTCCAAACTGATACCCCCAGAAATTGTGAGCATATTAAACAGATGTTTTATGCCACCAAGTTTTAGGGTAATTTGTTATGCAGCCATAGTACCCAGGATACCATGTAGTAAAGCAAAATGTTTTGATCAAAACTGCCTATTAGCCCTAAATGAAAATGCACTCTTGATTTTGTTTGTGCTCAAATGACATGTGTAATGATGGGTCATGCTGTACCTTCCCATTTATTGACATTTTACTTTAAAATTTTTTTTATTAGTTTCAGAGGTAGAATTTAGTGATTGATTCATCCATTGCATAGAACACCCCGTGCTCATTCCATCAAGTGCCCGCCTTAATGTCCATCACCCAATTATCCCTTCCCCCGACCCAACTCCCCTCCAGCAACCCTCAGTTTGTTTCCTCTCATTAAGAGTCTCTTATGGGGGTGCCTGGGTGGCTCAGTTGGTTAAGCATCTGCCTTCGGCTCAGGTCATGATCCCAGGGTCCTAGAATCGAGGGTCCTGCTCAGCGGGGAGCCTGCTTCTCCCTCTCTGCTATTCCCCCTGCTTGTGCTCACGCTCTCTCTGTGTCAAATAAATAAGTAAAATCTTAAAAAAAAAGTCTCATGATTTGCCTCCCTCTCAATTTTCATCTTATTTTATTTTTCCTTCCCTTCCCCTATGGTCATCTGTTTTGTTTCTTAAATTCCACATTTTTAAAAACATCTGTTGAGCACTTATGTATAAAAATTCAAGCTTGCTTAAAAGTGACTTTCCCAAAGTCAAATCTGAACCCCCGTCTTCCTAAAACTAACTCCCTTGTCCTTAACAGTACTATAGTTGCTCTTACACGTGTCACCACAGCTTGTGACTGGTGACAGACTGACCAACTAGAATATTTTTGTTACACCTCTGAAAACTTACGTCCCCATCCAGCTTTATGGTCTTTTTTCTTGCCATTACTTTGAGCTCTCTTGCGTCCTTCATCCATCATGTCTGCTGTAATACCTCCTACTCTGGTGCAAGCTACCCACACAATTCTCATCTCCTTGGTGGCAGGCTGATCAGCGCTGCTGAGGGAAGTCTATCAGCACGTTGATGGGTACTGCTACAAACATCTTGCATCCAGCCTCAGCTGGCCCCCTGAGGCAACCTAGCAATTTCTCCTCACATCTCCCTTCCATTCCTCAAAAGTGCTACTACAAACTCTCTCCACTCTCTATCATCACTGTTCTCAGCAGGTGGCTCTTCTTTCTTCCAAGAGAATCAGGCCATCAGCTGAGGGACATCCTCTGCTTCCTCCTCTTGCCTGCAGACCCATCTCTATCTGTACTTCCACTTCCTTTTGTTTCGGTGGAAGAGGAGCCCATCTCTCATCTATGCTTTAGATCCATCCTCCACATGCTGCTTATCAAAGACCTCACTCCACTGGTACATCCTTTTCCTTTCTATTAGCTCTTTCCCCCTAGCATAAAATGCTGAAGTCCCTCCCACCTTAATCTCAACTCCTATTTCACATGTCCCTTACCTCCCCTGTCTCTCCTCTTCCCAGTCTAGCCTCTTGAAAATTATTCTATATTTACTCTCCCCACTTCCTCACTACCCAGGTCCTTCTCTTCAGCCTACTACAATCTGGCTTCCATCCTCACGACAACACTGAAAGTACTCTGGCCAAGGTTCCAACTGATTTTTATGTTGGCAAATTCCATGGACATTGCAGTTCTTCCATCATTTGGCCTTTTTATAGCATTTGAAACTACAGAAAACCTTCTCTCTCAGCTTCTGTGACTGCATTCTCTAATGATAATTTTCTTACCTCTCTCCGCATCCTGGTTTCTCTTTCTTGGCCTTGACCCATCCTTTCTTCCAAGGTAATTGCTCCTCAGGATCCTAACCTTGACTGTGTTTTATTTTCATTGTTGTCTTTAAGCATCGTGTATTTTTTCTAGAATTTCATCTGTTACCTACATGATGATGATTCTCAAGTCTTTTCTCTTCTGCTCTGACCTTGGTCCTAAGTTTGAGACTAAAATATCTAACTGCCTACTGATCATCAATATTTAGATCTCAAAGGCTCCTCCAAGTCAACATGTACAAGACTCATGTATTCTCTCAGACCCACCTACCATTGGACAGTGTCTAACTGAATAAAAGAAAGAGCGTGGCTATCCAACTTCTCAAAATCTGGCCCTACTGCTGAAGCTTTAATTCAGGCACCTACCTCTTTGTGTTGATCACTGCGACTCTCTAGCTAGTCCTCTCTCCTTATGTAGCCTCCTCCACAGTACTACCTGACTGGCCTTCCTAAAATACAAATCTGACTGAGTGACTCTCCTACCTAAAGCCTACCAGTGGCTCCCCAGTGCCTAGACAATACAGTTCAAGCTTCTTAGTACTGCTCACAAGGCATTCATACCCTAACTGGTGTATCTCTCACCCTCCCTTCTGCCTCAACTCCAACAAAATCAAACTACTTGCACTTTCCTGAACATGCCTGCCTGGCTAATAATTCACAGCTCTGCATCTCTACACACACTTTTCCCTTACTTTCAATGTCCTACCCCACTAAGTCCATCTGTGAATAGCCTCATTTTGTCACAACAGAATTTGTCACTTTCCTCTCTGTGCTACAGCCGGGAATGCTTACAGTTTTCTATTTATTACACCGTGTGTTAATTTTTTACTGTCAAATTACCTCAAACCTTGTGGCCTAAAATACCACAAGGTTTATTCATTTACAGTTTTGGAGGTCAAAAGTCTGCAATGAGTCTTTCAGGGCCAAATTAAGGTGTGAGCAGGGCTGGTTCCTCCTGGAGGCTCCAGGGGGAGAATCAGCTCATTGCCTCTTCCAACTTCTAGAGGCTGCTCACATTCCTTGGCACATGACTGTGTCACCCCAATCTCGGCTTCTTTGGTCACACTGCCTTTTCTTATAATTAAATCTGCCTCTGCCTCCCTCTTATAAATACCCTTGTGATTACATTAATAATCCAGATAATCCAGAATAATCTCCCCACCTCAAGATCCTTAATTCAGTCCCATCTACTAAGTCCCTTTTGAATGTAAGGTAACATAGTCACAAGTTCCGCGATTAGGACAGGAACATCTTCTGGGGGTGGGGGAACATTATTTAGCCTTCCATACATTGTAACAATCATTTTATTTGCATGCCTCCCTGACTGCACTGTGACCTCCCCTTTAGGGTAGGTTCATTTTTGTCTTCTCAGTATCTGACATATGGTAATAAGTTAACAAAAGTCTGTTAAATAAATCCAACAAAGGATTCAGGATGGGAAGTAAGACTGGCCTGGTAATGTGGATCTAGAAACCAAACACCAGAAAATCAAACATCAGAATTTCAATTCAATCCTAAAGCAGTAGGGCAACAGGGAGAACCATTATTAATTATACATTCTCAAGATTGGGAAAACTGATGAAAGTAGTAAAGGAAGATGAAAATGCCAGCAGTCAGCAGAATAAATTAGAGACAGGGTGGGACTGGAGAGAACCCTCTAAGAAGATTCTTGCAGTAGTCGGGCAATGAGGAGATTAAGACGCGGTTGCGACACTGGTAAGTGCGAATGGAAAAGAGAGAGGTGTAAGATTCGTGTTATTAAAATAAGGTAGCAAAGGATCAGTGGCCCTACTGCAGAGTACTAAAGAGACCCATCTGATCACACTCCCTTCCTCATATTGTACTTTAAACACGCTTTAGTTTTCAGAGCAACATTCTGACTTTTAACACACAGAGTAATAATGCTTTCACCAAAACTCATTTGGACATTCAGTGTTATTCTACACAATCTACTTAGGTAACATATGTGAAATCCTAATATCATAGGAACAAATATGTAACATGGACTAATCTAATATCTAAATCAAATCATAGGTCTATTCTATTTAAGTGGATTTTTCAGGTAGAATTTGATTTTTAAAATTTAATTTTGCTGAAGGGATGATAACCATACAAAAATTCTACTTTGAAATATTTAGTTAGTAATCATTTAAGGGGAATAAGGAACAGGAGAAAAAGAAAAGCAAAATAAAAGCACTGCCAAGTATCACAGATGGTGCTGCTTAATACAATAGGCTCATCAAAAGTATCTTCACTGCCACACACACCATCCCCATGCCAGTCATAAATCCATTGTCTCTCAGCTCCAAACACACCCATCATTGCCTGCCCTGAACTACAGGAGCTGGACTCTAAATATGTTTCCAGCTGGCACACAGTGAAACTTCCTTGGTAGAGGGCAACGGAGGGACACTGGAGGAGAGAGAGGCTTGCCCTCTTGGTCCCAGTGTTTTTCTCATCAGGCTCTTGCAGTGTGTGCAGTTTGTCCACAGTGCCCAGGGGCTAGCAGCACGTGGCACCTTTCCACAGGCAGGTGGCTTTGCAGCAGAGTGCAACTGGTAAGGGCGCCCTCCCTGTAACCGGCTTCCCACGGAACCCCCAGGCAACTCTGCAGCAGAGTGCAACTGGTAGATCGCCTCCTGCAAACACCTTTCTCCCGCACCCTCTTGGTCAGCGTGCTGCAAGTTCAGAAGTGAGGCATCCCCCTAAGGATGTCTTCTCCTGGACTCCAGAGGGCAGATGTCCAAGTCCCGCCAGCAAGAGAGCGCAGTGAACTGTTCTTCCAAATTGTTTTATAGACCTAAAACTCTCACTAAAAATGAAAAGCACTTTACAGTTCAAAAGGTATTCACTACCTGTTTCTTTATATCATTCTTCTGAGTGTCAAAACCATATTACAATAAACAGCCTGCCTAAAATAATTTACCTTTTGATTACAAAAAATATTAAAATTCGGTTTTAGTAAACAGTGCCAGACTAGATTTTAGTTTCTAATTGCAGAACACAGTATGTCTTTATTTTAGTCTATTCACAGTGACAAATTATTCACTGCTGTCATTTGTAACCTGAATTGGTACTGAATTGGGGACATTTGATCCTATGGTAGAATTTTTAGTACCGCTTTGGAATGAAGTAGCACTGGCTACTCACTCAAACATTAAGGCAACAAAGTTTAAAAATTTCCTGGGGTGGCAGCTTAAAGGTGGCCAGAACTGAAGAGGGGGAAATCAGAGAGGGAGACAAACCATGAAAGACTATGGACTCTGGGAAACAAACTGAGGGTTTCAGAGGGGAGGGGAGGGGGATGGGGGGAGCCCGGGTGATGGGTATTAAGGAGGGCATGTGCTGTAATGAGCACTGAGTGTTATATGCAACTAATGAATCACTGAACACTACATCAAAAACTAATGATGTACTGTATGGTGGCTAACTTAACATAAAAAAAAATAATAAAGGTGGCCAGAAATTTTTTGTCATCTCTCCTATTTAGAGGTGGGTTCTACATCCCCTCCCCTTTCAATCCAGGTGGGCTCTGTGACTTCCCTGATCAGTACAATGTGGTGGAAACAAAACTGTGCCAGTTATTCTGTGAGCATGATGGGACATTTTCTGTATTACACACATCTGTGTCACCATACCACTCTGGCCTCTGGTTGAGATTAGTTTTCATATATCAGATTTTGAGGATGGCTAGCCTAACAGTTGCCAAATTTCACTTAAAAGAAGACATACATATCACTTGACTGTAATTTGAGTCCTTTATTCTTGGCTTAATTTTAATAATTATTAATTACTTAGTAGATTTCCTGATAAATTTCCATCCTTTTAAATGTACATTGGTAAAACCATGATTAGTTCCTTTAAGTGTTAGCAATATAGTAAGACAAAAAATACGCTCCAAAAGAATTATACTAATTCATTTACTTTGATTACTTTAGAGAAAACTCCAACAGAAAGTAGCCACCACCTAAAATCTGAATGGGAGAGGAAAAATCACTTGATGATCTCAGTTAATAATCCTGAGAAAAATTTTAAGAAAAAAGCAAACATAAAAATGTCCCCAAACTAAGTCTAAGTCAGAAATATACGTTAGGGAAAAGAAGAGTTTCATTTAGTAAACTAGCCAGATGTCAATATATGGTAAGTTAGAACATAAATGGGCCCATTCTCGCCAAATCAGCAGTCCTTACAAAACACATCTCAGACTTATGAGTGGAAAATTTATCAGCCACCCTGGGCGTAGAGAGTTTGAAACAAGACATGAAAAAGCACGTTTGACTTTTTTTATTTTTATTTTTAAAAGATTCTATTTTTAAGTAATCTCTACCGGTAAGGTGGGGCTCAAACTTACAACCCTGAGATCAAGAGTCCCATACTCTACTGACTGAACCAGCTGGGCGCCCCTGACACTTTTTATTTTTATTTGAAAGAGAGAGAGGGAGAGCACAAGTGGCAGGGAAGGGCAGAGAGGAGAAGCAGGCTCCCCACTGAGCAGGGAGCCCCACACAGGGCTCGATCCCAGGACCCTAGGATCATGACCCGAGCCCAAGGCAGACGCTTAACAGACTGAGCCACCCAGGTGCCTCAACATTTTTTATTTTTAAAAAAATTTCGGAAATTTGTTTTGTCTAACAGTATTAGTAGTAGTAAAAAATCAGTTGTTGACAGAACCTAGAGAAACTACTTTACAGTAGCTTTATTTAAAAAAAAATAAAAGGAAGATGAGATAATGAAAATAAGTAAAGGGAAATTACAGAGATGGAACTGAGGTAGGCCAGATGAAGATAACTCCAGAATGAATCTAGGAGTGTCAATTGAGGATAGGGAAATTATGGCCCACCTACAAAGTGCTAATCATGACTGAAGATGCTTCACAGGGATCATCACCCTTAATCTTGGCACCAGCTCTGGGAGGACAGTATTATTACCCTCACCTGACACCTAGGAAAGGTGAGGTTTATGAAACTCAAGGTCACATCACACAGGATAGATTTGAAATGTCTGACTTCAACTCTTCCCATGCTTTTCCTACAACAATGGATCTGTAAAAAAAAAACAACACACACACACAAAAAACCCAAAAACCAAAAAACCATAAGGAAACCTTTAGCTATAGTTCACTTAATATTTAACAACCTCAAACTTTCCTTGGATTTGATAAGAACTCAACAGGATAGTCTTGTACTTAGTACTTAGTCCCGTGCAAAAGAGACTATGTTTTCAAATAACACAGGAGAGAAGATGATCAAATTAAAAAGATAAAAGCTTAGTTTCCAAAGCTCAGTAAAAAAAAAAAAAGAAAAAAGCCATTGTACGAATAATTAAGGTGGGGATAAAGGAAACGCTTGGTAACATTTTCATTCATATATTAGAAGTGTTAAAAAAAAATTAGGTACACATTAGAGAGACAAATTGGCAAAGCTTTTCAGAAGGCCTGAATTGCTTATTGACTCCACACTAAAAAATGAGCAATTTGGCCATCATTCCTCAAACAGTAGTCTTAACGTTTCCTGGCAGTTATTTCTGAAGAGTAAACAAAATAGATAAAATCTACCCCATTGATAGGGAGGAAATAGAAGCAAGCCAAGATAAAGGCAAATACTACAGACAACGCAAGGCCAATTCAAATAGACTAGTGGAATTTTCTCCCAAAAGCATTTCAGAAATGGCCTTTCTCATGTCGTAACTTTAGATGCATTTTGAACCAAATGCATTGCTCTGGATGCTAGTTACCTGGATGAGTTCACAGAAAATTCATCAAACTGTACTATTTCTCATTATTTCTTAAGTATCCAGTAAGGATAACAAAATGAGATTCATCTGTATCCTGCGTTGCTCTCCCTTCTTACTATTTACTATCAAGAATGAGAATCTTGGGGCACCTGGGTGGCTCAGATGGTTAAGTGTCTGCCTTTGGCTCAGGTCATGATCCCAGGGCCCTGGGATCAAGCCCCTTGTTGGGCTCCCTGCTCAGCGGGGAGCCTGCTTCTCCCTCTCCCTCTGCTGCTCCCCCTGCTTTTGTGTTTGTACTCTCTCTGTCAAATAAATAAATAAAATCTTAAAGAAAAAGAATGAGAATCTTCAGTCTGGATTACTAGATTTAAAGCTATTCTATATTTTATTCCTATCTATACCCACCCTAGCATTTAGCATTCTGCACAGAATAGGTATCTAATGAGTCTCTCCCCCGGCCCCGAACTGAATGAATGCTTCTGTGAACTAGCAAACCAGATTCCCTACTAAGGCAAAACATCCATACAGTTGGGACAGATATTTTCCCCTGACCACATGGGCTGGCAAAAATCAAACTGCTTTACCCTCTTTCCCTTGACACAACATATAACCAATTCCTTGTACATAAAACAGAAGTGTACAGTTGGATGAATTTTCTGTGAACTCATCCAGGTAACTAGCACCTACAGTAAGAAATAGAACACGACCAGCATCTCAGAAGCCCCTATCATGCTCCCCTCTCGGTCACTACCTCCCCCCAGAGGTAACCACTATTTTAATTCCAAAGGTCATAGATCAGTTATACTGTTTTTACATTTTAATTAATGGAATCATAGGGTAGGTACCCTTTTATGCCTGGCTTCTTTGACTCATGATTTTGCTTAAGAGACTCATATGTGTTTTATGTATAACAAAGGTTCATCCACTCTCATTGCTTTTTAATACCTCACTGTATGAATTCACTATAATTTATGCCATTCCACTGTTGTTGGACATTTGGGTGTTTCTTATTTAGTGCTATTACAATTCTGCTAAAAGTATTCTTTTATGTATTTTTGGGTGGACATATGTTAAGGCATTTTGGTTGGGTATATGCCTAGGAGTGGAAATGCTAGATCATAAGGTACGTATATGCCAGCTTTGGTAGATACTCCCAGTTCACCAGAGTGGCTGAACTAATTTACACTCCTATTAGCAATAAGAGTTCTGGCAGCTCTGTCTTCACCAACACTTGGAATTGTCTGTTTTTAGCTATTTTGTTGGGAATGCAGTGGTATCACACTGGTTTTAATTTGCATGTCTCTGATGACTAATGAAGTTATATATCATTTATTAATCACTTGGATACATTTTTTCCCTGAAATATCTTCCAAGTCTTTTCTCCATTCCTGAGACTTCCTGATCTGTCTCTGGGATCACTGCAGAATCTACTTGACGATACCTAGACTTGGCTTCTTTCTCACAGGAGAAGGGTCACCACCCCCTACCATAACTAATTACATGACCTCGCTATAGCAATGTACGGAACAAGCTTGCACAGCAAAGCAGTTTGGATATACTAGAGTGCTGACCAGGTAAGAAGGGATAAACATAGAATCGTGTGTTTATAGCCCAGCTTTGGACTCCTGACCGTGAAAGTGTAAAACAGCCTATTTACCCTTTACAGATATAATTTCCCCCCCCAAAGAAACGTTCCTCTGTTCGTCACTGTTCTTTTATGGTACCATTCCCCAGAATCTTCAGTAAATTCACTTATCTTACCTGACATTCCTTCATTCACTCAGTGAATATTTACTAAATAACTACTTTGTGTACACACAGTTCTAGATGCTCAGAGTAAAGCTGCGAAGAAAGCAAAAATATCTCTGCTTCCAATTCACACACACACACTCTTTTCCTTTTTTGTGGAGGGTGGGGTGCATGAAGCCAAAGATAGCTAGGTTGTAGGATATAAAGGGTAAGGGCTCTGGAGTCCAAAAGAGAGACTAACAGGTTCACCTGGCTCTATCACTTCTGTGCATTAACTGAAAAGTTCTTTAACTTCTCTGATCTTCAATACCCTCTGCAAAATGATATTTTTTTGCAGGATTTCTCTGAGGATTAAATGAGATGACATATACAAACAGCACCCAGGAAAATGCCTGGCATCAGGGCGCCTGGGTGACTCAGTCGTTGAGCGTCTGCCTTCGGCTCAGGTCATGATCCCAGGGTCCTGGGATCGAGCCCCGCATTGGGCTCCCTGCTCCGCGGGAAGCCTGCTTCTCCCTCTCCCACTCCCCCTGCTTGTGTTCCTTCTCTCGCAGTGTCTCTTTCAAATAAATAAATAAAATCTTCAAAAAAAAAAAAAGAAAGAAAGAAAGAAAATGCCTGGCATTATAAATAATGGATGATCAGTACATGGCCGCAATTAAAAAGGAGAATAGGTTGATTTCATTTGGTTACAGATGAAATCTTTACTACAAACAGAAGCACAAAACTGCTTCTGTTCATACATACTGCTCTTTCTGATGTACTATTACTAAAATCTTTTAATTATATAGTCAATTATTCATGTTACTGGAGAGGTAAACCGTTAAGATATTACAAAGCAACAGTTCATAAGAAAACATCAACTTTTAAAGCATTAAGCTTTAACCCATTTATAGGCTCAACTTCCTTCCTAGAGGGTAAGGCTTAAACTCTCTAGATTCAATCCCATAAAATGACCATGAAGAAACTGAGCAATGGGCAAGTGGGACATGATGGAGAGCTGGTATCATGAACAGAGGAAAGAACCCACTCTAGGAAAACTGTAAATGAACAGCTTTGGAGTCCACTCAGTGTGGGGATTTCTTATAGTTGGACATGCCTCTTGAGGGGCCTTTGGAAGCTCTTCCTGTAGATGTGTCACAGGAGATACTGACTCCTGTGTCATGGGCTTCTAAGCCAGGGCAATTCCCACACCCACCCAACAAAGATCTCACCTCTTGCTCTTGGTTGAATAAGAGAGGGTTCAGCATAAATTCTCTAATTTTTATGGATGTAAACACTAAGAAACTTCGTTCACAAAAACAAGCAGATATTACCATATGACCCAGCAATTCTACTCTTAGGCATATACCCAAGAGAAATGAAAATGTGTGTCCACACAAAAATACATACAGTCGATGTTTATTATGCACAGTAGTTATGTTCTATAAAGTCAAATGAACACTGAGTGAGTGAATATGGAACTACTGCTCCAAGAGGAGATCCAGCGTTACATTCCTGTGCATCTCTGGTCACATTTTGGTCAACCAATCAATACATAACCTTATTTTATGTGCATTTCTGTTTAAAGATGCCTTCTTTAATACATATCGTCGATCCATTAACATTGAACTCACAGCTAAGAGTCCTTTAACTCATGCCTGAATGAAGCTTCTCTAACACATGTCTTCTCTCTGTAAGGCACATCACAGCCTTCCTGTGTTTAGGAATGCTGAACACCAGTTCAGCATTATGCCTGGGGGCTATGTGAAGCAGCAAACCCATCAGCAAAAAGCACAGAAATGCCAAACTGTGGCACTAAATAGATGGCAAAAACGACACTTGTTTACGTGGCGCTCAAGCCAAAATACGAAGGCAGAGCGTAGTTGGTTTGACCTCAGCTGGGAACATGCGCCCTGAGTGATTTAAATTTTTGGCTGCTCTGCACAGGTCTATGAATGATTGTAAAAGTGCCATAAGTATCTGTTTTGGGGTCACAAGTAAATTTTAGTGAGCAGGTAAATTTTCTTTTTTTTTTTTTGAGCAGGCAAATTTTCAAATCACAATTCATGAGTGGGGGTAGACTGTACATGAATGTTCATGGCAGCTAAAAAGTTGTTACAACCCAAAAGTCATCAACTAATGGATGAATAAAATATGGCCTATCTACACAATGGAATATTATTCAGCCATAAAAAGGAATGAAAACGGATATATGCTACAACATGGAAGAACTTTGAAAACATGTTAAGTGAAAGAAGCCAGACACAAAGGTTACATATGACGTGACTCCATTTATATGATATGTCCAGAATAGGCAAATCCGCAGAGACAGAATGTAGATTAGTAGTTGCCAGAGGCTGGGGAGGGGGAAAATAGTGGGTTTCTACTAATAGGTATGGGGTTTCTTTTGGGGATGATGAAAATGTTCTGGAAATAGTGGTGATGTTTGTGCTTGCACAACTCTGAATATAAAGAAACCAATGAATTGTACAATTTAAAGGAGTAAATTTTGTGGTGTGTGAAATATGTCCTAATAAAGCTATTAAAAGAAAACAAGATAGGAATGGATGAGGTTTTGTTAAAGCAAACTTCTTCTGAGTTACATGCCACAAACTGCATAATGACCTAAAAACTACTGTTAATGATCCATCAGCTAACAAGTTGATAAGTTCCATTAATTTTGTCGAAAGCAAGAATCAACCTGACTTGAAAAAGTATGTGTTACCTGGTCTTTGAGATTTACCTCCTCCACACTGATGCCAATTTTTAAACTGCTTCTTTGTTTGGCATCTTGGAGGTTTCTGTACATATTCCAACACATCTTACAACACACCATGGTACGATTTTGGATTTCCGAGAAGGCTCATTGTACATAAGGACAGAAGAAGAAATTGTGAAAGGGAACATAAGAAAGAACCTGTATGTCCATTACAGGCATTTTCCTGGGCATATCAACTTTAGAAAGAATACATATAGAAGAATTTGGAAACTGGTTCCCTTGCAACTATCCATGTCTAATATTGCTTAGAAGTCTCTTAACACCCAGGAGCACCTGTACCCAGTGTGAAGACAGCCCCTTAAGGAGCGAAAACGCAAATGTCAGTTTCCTCCAGCCCTTTTCTTTTCTCACCAACAACTTAATTCAGACTTCCATTTGTTGGCAGGTAACACGGCTACTGTTTTAAGTCTACAACTATCATACTATCCCAAAGAGGTTTTTTGTTTATTTAAGTAGGCTCCATGCCCAGAGTGGAGCCCAGTGAGGGGCCTGAACTCACCACCCCGAGATCAAGACCTGAGCTGAGATCAAAAGTCGGACGCTTAACCAACTGAGCCACCCAGGCACCCCCCAAAGAGGTTTTAAATTGCAAGGGGCCAGACTCCCTCTTAGGTTTCTTTTTATTCCCCTCGTATTACTGAGCATGAACTTTATTAAAATGTTTCAGTATGCATAAAATTTCGCTAACAATAAAACTACTTCTTGGATAATATTCATAGGAATATTACACCAGGCAGTGTAATATTCCTATGTACATCAGGAATAACAGGACTGGATAATGAATACAAATGATTCTTCAAAGCCCTCACATAGGAAAATGTTGAGCCCTCTGACCCTGGAAAACAGCAAAGACTGAGAAATCTCCACACCCTTTGTGTTCCAGAAAACAGCTAGCTGCATGGAAACACCTTCCCCAGATGACTTAAAAAAGATTCACAGATGCCCTCCGCTCTTTGTTTACCTATGATAAGGCCAGACAGGCCCTCCAAATGTCCATTCTTTGTCTCAGAAGTGATTAGCCCAACTGCTTGTCTGCACTTATGAATCAGAACAAGACGCTTGTCCACTAAAGCTTGAGGAAGCTCCTCTACTTCGTACCGGTCCTCCCACCTCCTTGCACTCAGTTCTTTCTGTAGCCTTGTTTATTCCTCCCAATAAAAGAAAATCCTTTTTTTTTTCTGGCCCAACTTGAGATACTTGTAGATCTGTCAGGTCATCCTATTTGAATAGACCCCACTACCTACTGCAATAGTCCCTTCCTCCTCCTTCAAAGAATCCTTTCAAATAAAGACTTGTACTTACTAATTTGGAATTTGTGTTTTTGACACATTGTATAATGCAAATTTCTTTCAGAATAACCACTCACAGAAGATTTATGTTTTAGTCTATTTTCAAGCCTATTCATACAGATGGTGTAATGGTAACTCAGACATTCAATATATCCAAGAACTACCCTCATCTACTTCTTCAGACTTAAATTTTAGTAACTATACTCTGAAATTCTTGTGACCTAGTATATAGAATGGGTGTCCCATCTACTAGTTCTCATATATCAAAGACTATGCTTCTCCCGAACCCCCCAAATCTGCTACCATCTACTTCCATTTCTACAGCTTCCTGAGAAATTTTATGAATTGCATAATTTAAAAGCTAGCAAAATGCAGATCTGAAAGGAAATAGGTAGTTACTTATATGGGGAAAAAAACCCAAAATGATTTAAAACATGAAGCATAATTTAGTCCATATAGTGGAAGGGGGGAAAACTAAAAAAGCTGCTTATTTCAGAATAAAAAAATGAATAGTCCCTCATCTCACAGTTTTTCATAGTGTTACATTTCCTGAATGTGATTTTTTTTTTTAAAAGATTTTACTTATTTATTTGACAGAGAGAGACACAGCGAATGAGGGAACACAAGCAGGGGGAGTGGGAGAGGGAGAAGCAGACTTCCTGCTGAGCAGGGAGCCCGATGCGGGGCTCGATCCCAGGACCCTGGGATCATGACCTGAGCCGAAGGCAGACGCTTAACGACTGAGCCACCCAGGCGCCCCTCCTGAATGTGATACTAAGATGAAATTGAATATATAAGCCAGAGAGCTTTAAGAGCTCTAGTATATAAACATGACAGCCATACCTAAGTCATAGGAGATGGGAAATCCAGATTAAGAGAGGTTTAGGAGTAAAATGATATGAAAGATTATGGCCAACATACTTTATGTAATATCAAGCCATGTTTATACCTAAAATTATAATGAACAAGTGTAAGTCATTTAAGTTTAACAAATAGCCACATACTTTCAGAAGCAGAGATTGCAAACTTAAGTCTTCTCTGCATTTTTTAAAAGGCAAAACAATAAGATGAAAGAAATTGGGATTTTCTTTTTCCAGAGTTGATCTTACGACAGTCATGATAAATTGCCTCAGCTTTAGAGATTCATCAGCAGTTACAGAACAGTAACTGCCAAAAGGATTTGATTAGCAATTCAATTATAAACTTGACATTTGTAAAATTCATCCTATTTTAAATATTGTCCAGAAATGCTTGCCACAATATAGCAAAATGATCTAATCATTAAAAAGCAAATGTTTTTATTTTTTATTATTTTTTAAAGATTTTATTTATCTGACAGAGAGACAGCGAGAGAGGGAACACGAGCAGGGGGAGTGGGAGACGGAGAAGCAGGCTGCCCGTGGAGCAGGGAGCCTGACGTGGGGCTCGATCCCAACCTGAGCCAAAGGCAGATGCTTAATGACTGAGCCACCTAGGCGCCCCGAAAAAACAGATGTTTTTAAAGTTGACTCTTCAGCCTCAAAAGGTTCAATACAGTCACAAAAAAAGGCCAGAAGGGAAAACAGCCGAAGATGTACCATCGAGGCAGTGTGCTAAAACAGCACTCATAATTTATTGCCTAAGACCTAGAGAAATATTTGATTTTCTATATAAAATGTATGTTCTTTAAAAATAAACAAAAACCTGGGGCATCTGGGTGGCTCAGTCGATTGAACGTCTGACTCTTGGTTTGGTCTCTGGTCATGATCTCATGGGTCATGGGACAGAGCCCTGCATCAGGCTCTGCACTCAGTGGGGAGTCTGCTGGAGATTCTCTCCCTCTGCCCCTCCCCCCCACTCGCACGTGTGCACATGCGTGCTCTCAGATAAATAAATCTTTAAAAAAATATAAAAATAAACAAAAATCCTAATGGGAAAACTCCCTTTAGGAATATGTATTACCCAGTGAACCATATAGTAATTAAATGACTACTATGGTCAGAAGTTATGAAAAGGGAGTCTTCTGTTGAAAATTATTCACTAGGCGGAAGCTGGTTTCTAGCAGTTTTTCTCAAACTATTCCATGAAATACAAAACCCTATTTTCCCCACAGAACCACTATTAACAAATATGATTTTTTAAATATTAGCCAAGTTTAAGGACTCCATCAACTATAAGAGTCTATGATTATTAATACCAGTGCTCAGAAATGATGATCTGATAACTCAAAGTTAAATTAATATTTTTCACATGTATATGACATGGCACATAAAGGATAGTTCATTAATGTTTGAAACAATGGGTCTTTTTATTTCAAATATTTATTGAATTTGATATATTAAATCTGTGGTTAGGACTTAAAAACACATGATCAAGCTGCTCAAGAATCCTCTTTTATGGTATTTTATATGACAAAATAAAACAGAAGTATAAGCCTTAATCTCTTGGAATTTGCTAGACTATTTCTAACCATTTCAACTGTAAACCACAGTGGAAGAAACAGTGACCTTAAGAAAATGCAATAGCAAAGAAAAGGTTTTGGCAAATGCTTTCTGCATGCAAAAGGAAAAGATGGAGATTTATTAACTAGACCAGTAATTATTCCACATAACGAACATAAATTCACTATGTAAATTAAATATATTAAATATTCATGTTTCCTGAGGAAAACAAGTGACAGTTTTTGATTATGCTATCAGTTACATGAGTCAGAGTCTGCCTATACAGAACAATTTGGATTATTTGGAAACCAAAACCTGAAGTTAAAATGTTTTCGCCTATATGCCCAAATCTTTATGGGCTAATTATCCATTTTGTGGATGAGTGCATTGATTAGGAGGAAATTTTTTTAAAAAGATTTTATTTATTTGACAGAGAGAGAGCATGAGCAGGGGGAGTGGAAGGCAGAAGGAGAAGCAGGCTCCCCGCTGAGCAAGGAGGCCGATGTGGGACTTGATCCCAGGACCCTGGGATCATGACCTGAGCTGAAGGCAGACACTTAACCGACTGAGCCACCCAGGCGCCTGGATTAGGAGGAAATTTTTAATATTTTAAAATCATTGTACATTAACAGAAAGTACAAAAATAGCACAGAGAGATTCTGCATACCCTCAAATCAGTGTCCCATGTAGGGGAGCAAATTTTGCTACCCCAAAAAGTGTTTCTTTGGCATGTGGATTATTTTACACTGCTTGCTTTTAAAAAAAAAATATCCTGGAGATCATTTTTTCCCCTGGACATTTAGGTGGTTTCTAGAAGTAACCACTCTTAGCATACTGATATGGATCCTTCCAGTTCTTTGTGTAGGTTTCTTTCTACTTAACATAATACAGAATATTATATTGTGATTTCTCTTTTTTCATTTAAATAACAATAAAGGTTGAGGTAGCTCTATGGCTTAGTTGGTTAAAGCACCTGTCTTGTAAGTAACAATAAAGTTTGGAGATTATTTTATGTCATTTATATTCTCCTAGGCTGGTTATTTTTTTGACTTTTTTTTAAAAGATTTTATTTATTTGTGAGAGAGAGTGTGTGTGTGTGTGTGTAAGCAGGGGGAGGGGCAGGCAGAGGGAGAAGCAGGCTCCCCGCTGAGCAGGGAGCCTGATGCAGGACTTCATCCCAGGACCCTGGGATCATGACCTGAGCCAAAGGCAGATGCTTAACCAACTGAGCCACCCAGGCGTCCCTTTTTTTAAGACTTTAAAAAAATTTATTTATTTGACAGAGAGAGTACAAGCAGGGGGAACAGCAGAAGGAGAGGGAGAAGCAGGCTCCCTGCTGAGCAAGGAGCCTGAAGTGGGACTTGATTCCAGGACCCTGGGATCATGACCTGAGATGAAGGCAGACACTTAACTGACTGAGCCACCCAGGCGCTCCTAGGCTGATTATTTTTAAGAAACAAAAGACTTAACAAGTTAATTTTTTTATTTTTTTGCCTTCTCCCTAAAAGGTCTAAAAAAAAGAGAGGACCAGCTCCAGGAGAGAGCTATCACCATAGATAACTACAGTATAATATGAACTAGTTGCAGTAGACAGCAACCTAGCAAAGCCTGTTTGATCAAAGTCCTCTCTATGTTATGTTCCACTGTTTCTGGATGGCCCAAGCAAACATTTATTTACCAAACATTTACTCCTTCCATTCTTCCTATAAATTTCCTTCCTTCCCTTTGAAGTTCCAGATTCCTATCCCTTTTTCCTTAAGTCCAGAATGTCATATATACCTCATTTTGCCTGTCTTTGAAATCTCATGTTTATGTATATTTCCTGTACATACATAATTAAATTTGATATTCTCCTGTTAATCTGTCTCATGTCAATTTAATTCTCAGGCCAACTGGAAGAAATCTTGAGGGTATCAGAAATTTTTTCCTCCCCAGAACCCCTGAAGGTAACACCTTATGTAACTTACTATAGTACAAGGTCAACACCAGGAGACTGACTGTGGTACAATCAACAGACCTTATTCAGATTTCACCAGTTTCACATGGACTTGTGTGTATGTAGAGCTATTCAATTTTATCACCATGTATAAGTTCATGTAGTCACTACCACAACATAGGTACAGGACTGTTCACAAAGATCCCCCACAACAATTCCTTCAGAGTCATACCTACCTCCCCTTCTCTCATGCTTCTCACAAAAACTTTGTGATCCCTAATACCTGACAATCACTAATCTGTCATCCAGTTCTATAATTTTATTACTTCAAAACTTATATAAGGGAAATCATATGGTATATGACCTTTCAGAAAGATTTAACATAGTATAATTCCCTTGAGATCTGCCCAAGTAGTTGCATGCATCAACAGGTTTTGTGGTTTTTTTTGTTTTGTTTTTTTTTTGCTGCATAGTTAGTCCATGGTATGGATGTAACCCAATTCGTTTAACCATTTATCCACATTTTAGTTCTTTCTAAATTTTACCCAATTCAAATAGAACTGCTATGAAAACTTGCTTGCAGGTCTTCGTGTGAACATAGGTTTTCCTTTCTCTGAGATGTACATTTCCCTGGAGTACAACTGCTGAATTGTTTGGCAACTCTATGTTTAGTTTTTCAAAGAAACTGCTAGACTATTTTCTAGAGTGACTTTATCCTGTATATTCCCATCAGCAATGTATAAAAGATCCAGTTTCTCCACATTTTTGGGAAAACAAAATGTTATTTTTTATTACAGCTGTTCTAATAGTTGTGTAGTAATATCTTGTTGTGGTTTAAATTTATATTTCCCTAATAACTAAGGATGTTGAACATTATTTGCACATGCTTCATACAAACTTGTATAATCCTTTTTTGGAAAATGTTCATGCTTTTTATCCACTGGGTAACTGGATTTTTAAAAACATTTATTTTACTGTTGGATTTTCTCTTATTTTACTGTTGGATTTTCTCTCATCATCTTTAGATTGTAAATTTGGTGTCACCTCTAAGAACTCCATACCCTAGGTCCTGATGATTTTCTGGTATGTTTTCTTTTAAAAGTTACATAGCTTTATGTTTTACCTTCAAATCTATGATACGCTTGGAGGGGATTTTTATATAAAATGTTAGATTTAGACTGAGGTTCAATTTTTGGCCTATGGATGTCCAATTGCTCTATTACCCTTGGTTAAAAAACACTATTCTTGTGGCACCTCGGTGGCTCAGTCAGTCAGGCATTGGACTCTTGGTTTCGGTTCAGGTCATGATCTCAGGGTTGTGAGATTGAGGCCCACATCGGGCTCCTGCTCAGTGGGGAGTCTGCTTGAGATTCTTTCCCCCTCCCTTTCCCTCTGCTCCTTGCTCCACTCGCTCTCTAAAATAAAATCTTTTAAAAAAATTCTTTCCTCTTTGAATTGGATTTGAACCTTTGTCAGAAATCAATTGGCTGTCCTTGTATGAGGCTACTTCTGAGCAATCTAACCTGTTCCACTGATCGTGGTCTAGTCCTCTACCAGTACCACACTGTATTAATTCCTATAAATCTTAAATGGGGTAGAATGATTTCTCCCACTTGATTACAGCTTTTCAAAATTGTTTTCTCTATTCTTGTTCTTTTGCCTTTCCATATGTAATCTAGGATAAGCTCTCCATACCCACAACAAATCTTCCTGGGAATTTAACTGGAATTGGAGCAAACCCATAGATAGATCTGGAAAGAAATGACATCTTTACTTTGTTGAGTCATCCAATCCATGAAGAGAGTACATCTCTCCATTTATTTAATTTTTTTTTTAATTTTTTTTTAATTTTTTTAAAGATTTTATTTATTTAGTCATGAGAGACAGAGAGAGAGAGGCAGAGGGAGAAGCAGGCTCCCAAGGAGCAGAGAGCCCGATGCGGGACTCGATCCCAGGACCCTGGGATCACGACCCGAGCCGAAGGCAGACGCCCAACCATCTGAGCCACCCAGGCGCCCTCTCCATTTATTTAGACTGTTGAGTTCTTTCATCAGAGATTTATAGTTTTTACAAGGCTTATAGATATTTCATGGGATTTATACCTAAGAATTTCATTTTGTTTTGGGCAATTGCAAATAGCGCGATGTTTTTAACTGTGGTTTCCAGGTGTTCTTTGCCAAGCATAGAAAAAAACACAAATGTAGTTGGTTTTGGTATGTTCATCTTATATCGTTGATGAACTCAGTAGTTCTGGAAGTTTTGTTATTATAGATCCTTGGGATTTTGTAAATAGGCTTTTGTGTCATCTACAAATAAAAAGTTTAATTTCTTCCTTTCCAACCTATATGCTTGTATTTCCTTTCCCTGGCTTATTGTGATGGCTCCCAACACTAGGTGGAATAAGAATGTTGAGAATGAACAGTCTTGCCTTGTTCCCATTCTGAGAAGAAAAGCATTTTGAGTAAACTTTTCTGGGAAAAAAAAAAGTAAGGTCTATGTCTAGATCCATTTTTTTTTTTTTTTTTTTGCATGTGATGTCCAGTTGTACTAGAACCACTTGTTGAAAAGACCATCCTTTCTCCATTGCCTTTGCTACCTAAAGATCAGCTGGCCATATTTGTGTGGATGTATTTCTGGACTCTCTTTTCTACTGATCTGTTTGTTTTTTCTTTCACAAATACTACACTGTCTTGATTATTGTAACTTTAAATGAAGTACTGGAGTAATGTCAGTCCACCAACTTTGTTCTTGGTTGCTTTAAGCAGTGATCTCTTAAATCAAGAGAAAAAAGTTACAATCAAAAATACATTTGTGCTCTTTCATATTTACATATGCAATTACCTTTACTGGTGCTCTATTTCTTCTTGTAGTTTGTTATTATCTAGTGTTTTCTTTTGAGCCTAAAGGACTACTTTTACTATTTCTTGTAGGCCAGGTTTGTTAGTGATGAATTTTCTGTTTTGTTAATCTCAGGTCTTTAACCTTCATTTTTGAGGTATTATTTTCCTGGATATGGAATTCTTGGTAGACAATCTTTTTCTTTCATCATTTTGAATAAGTTACCCTCTTGTCTTCTGGTCTCCATGGTTTCTGACAAGAAGTCTGCTATTAATCTCATTAAAGATCCCTTGTACACGAAGAGTTACTTCTGTCGCTTTTGACAGTTTGATTCTGAAATATCTTTGAGTTCACCCTACTTGGAGTTGGAGTTTCTTGGTTTTTTGGATGTGTAGATTTAGATTTTTCATCACATTTGAGAAATTTTTGGCCATTATTTCTTCAAATATTCTATCCCTTTCTCTCCTCTCCTTCTGGGACTCCACTTATACATATGTTCATGTGCTTGATTGTATCCTACAGGTCTCTGAGGCTCTGTTAATTTTGCTCAACCTTTTTTTCTTTCTGTTCCTCAACCTAAATAATCTTAATGGACCTATCCTCAAGACTGCTAACTTTGTTGTCTGCTCAAATCTTCCGTTGAGTCCCTCCAGTAAAACTGTCTTTATTGTACTTTTCCACTCCAGAATTCCTATTTGGTTCTCTTTTTATAATTTCTCTTTATTGATAGTTTCTATTTGGTGTGATTATTCTCATATTCACCTTTAGTTTTTTAGACAGTTTTATTTCTTTGAACACATTTAAAATAGCTGATTTAAACTCTTTTTCTAGGGGCGCCTGGGTGACTCAGTTGGTTAAGCGTCTGCCGTAGGCTCAGGTCATGATCCCAGGGTCCTGGGATCAAGCCTGGCATCTGGCTCCCTGCTCAGTGGGGAGCCTGCTTCTCCCTCTCCCTCTCCCTCTGCTGCTTCCCCTGCTTATGCTCTTTCACTGTCAAAATCTTTTTTTAAAAAAATAAACTTTTTCTAGGAAGTCCAACAACTCAGTTTGCTCAGGGATAATTTCTATTGATTGCTTTTTTTCCCCATTAATGAGCCCCACTTTGTTTCTTTGTATGTCTCAATTTTTTTTGTTGTTGAAAACTAGATGTTTTAAATAATGTGTCAACTCTGGAAGTTAGAATCTCCCTTCCTCTAGGGTTTGCTGTTACATGGCAGTTTTTGTTCTTATTTGTTTGATAAGGTTTTGGAATGAATTCTGTAAAGTCTGCATTCTTTGTTGAGTGTGGCCACTAAGTCTCTGCTTGGTTAGTTTGGTTGTTGCTCAGGCAGGGGCTGTGTATGTATTGGGGCATACCTTCAACGCTCAGGAAGTTGACAACTCTGCCTTAGCATTCAATTCCTATTGGCACAGCCTCAAGGTTGGCTAGAGTTGAGAGCTTAAGGTCTCGTTAGGTCTTTTCTGCGCGTGTGCACAGTCCTATGCATGTGCATGGCTTTCTTGATTCCCACAAATACGTTTGTTGTTTTTTCAGAGCCCCTATAGACTCTCACTACCCACTTTTTCTTTTTAAGCTTTTAGGTTAGATTTTTGTTTGCCCCAACTGTTACTCTACGACCTCAGGTAGCTGTGAAGTTAAACTGCCTCTAAAAATTTTCAACAAATGCCCCCAGGCAAAAGGTATTTTGCAGTAGGCAATCTCTGAGTCAGACCAAATAAAGACAAGCCTTGCAAGTGGGTCCCTTCCAGGAAACTACCAGACAGGTCAGATAATGACAATTTCATGGGCATGAGGCTTTCAAGGAATTCCATCCCAGTTCTGCTTCCTTTGGTGGCTGCCCAGGCTCCTGGTTTTCACCATGATTGTGAACTCTTTGTTTTCAAGGTTACCATGGAACTGGAGAGAGGGGGGTGGGAATGGGGCAAGTTAAAATGCCACAAAGCTCACTGTTCTTAGCAAGAATCAGCGGTTTTTCCTGAATAAATTCTTCCTGCATAACTGCAAACCTTTGGTTAATTTCCAGAGTTCTGAAAAAGTTGATTCTATTTTTGCCAGTTTTCCCCTTGCTTTTATAGAGAGAATTGTCAAAGGTCCTTACTCCTCCAATTCGCTGACATCATCTGCTATCTGGGACTTTTAGAATGAGATACACTTAGAGACTAGGTAAACTGGAACCCAATCTATATTCTTTCTAGAAGACAATATTCTTCCAAAATAAAAACTGCCATTTTGAACTTTTAAAATTGAACCATAAAGAACTGAGTTCCTTCAAGATCTCAGAACTGTAAATTCAGTTTCCCATTCTATATATCTTACCTTCCTTAAAATTTCCTTATAACAATTTGCCTAATTTTGATACCTATTTTCAAAACAAAAAAAGTCAAATTTAATTAGTGGTTTAGCAGACATAAAGAGATGTAAGAGTTAAAATGTGTAGTAATTAAAATTTTAAGATATTCATCAAGGAATTTCATTAATGGAGGCTATGTATGTACATATGAAAATATCCTCTGATCAGAAGTAATATCCTAATATAAATTCAGCCAGCTTTCATTTAATATAAACTTGTTATTCATCTCATGTTCATAAGCATCAATTTCATTTTTTCATACATGTGAAAGAAGAAACTGAACCAGTTAGGAATAATATGCCTTTTTAGGAATCTAATAAAAGCTATGGACTTTCTTCCTAGTAAAATGAACATGTATCTGTAATTGAGCTTACAATTTAAGGGGTTCTTGGATACCCCATAACCTGTAAATTAAGAATGCCTACTGAAAAAAAATTGTGATTTTAATGGGAAAAATAGAAAACAGATATTCAAATAGTTACATCTTCAGTGGAGCATCAAGAATTTAAAATATTAAAACATACAAGTGGTCTCCAACTAATATATAGTATTTCATTTCAAAAGCTAATCTGTAAGTTATATATTTAGAATTTATTACATGTTCTTATAAAACAATGTTAGAAACAGTGGTTGAAGACTATTTAACTGTAAACCTCTTAAAAAGTAGGTGCTCTTTTTATCTGTCTTTGTATTATAATGATCTGTCCAAGTAAAGAGCATATGTTAGGATCTCAGGTGACCCTTTACAAAACCCATTTTACTCAATAATGTATTTGAATACAAATGCACTAAAACAGGAAAAAATATTGAGGCAATGACAAGGTCAAACAAACCACAAAGACAAAAATTAAAAAATAAAATGGAAGTGATGAATCACTTAATTCTATTCCAGAAACCAATACTGCACTATATGTTAAGTAAAATTTAAATAAAATAATTTTAAAAAATGGAAAAAGAATAAAGAATAAAACAGATTTTAAATTATGTGTTGCTTGAGAGAAAGGCTTAATTAGAAGAGAATGTAACAGTAAATACAGCTATTTCTAGGTATTTAAACTTATGGATTCCTTTTTATTATGTTAAACTTCACTTCAAAATATGTTTCTTCTTAATATAGCATCTCCTACACTTAGCCATGAATGAGGTCATTTTGGGGCCCTAACAGTTTGTAAATGGACTGGAAGGGCAAAAGGGAGAAGATGTTTGCCTTCAGTGACTGGAAAAGAGTTAAAAGACATTGGGAAGGGGAAATTAGAGGTTTTATATAAATAAAATATTTATTATATATATCTTAAGATGTGTCCAAGTTAAAGTAAGATAGTGTGAACATGAGCAATAAGAGGATATGGGAACACCATTGGAAGGAAGGAAGGGAGGGAGAGGGGAAGGGAAGGAGGCATGAAGAAAGGGAAAGGGAAGGAAAAAGAAAGGGAAGGGGAGGGAGGGGGAGGGAGGGAGGGGAGGGAGGAAGTAAGGAAAGGTGGGGGGGTAATGGAGATGGAATTTTGATTTTGCTTCTTGGTCACTGTGCTAAAGAAGATGGGAAAACTACATTTTGGTGCCATAAATATAAAGGACAAGTGGCACATTTTCATCTGAGTAACAATGGACTCTTATCAAAACCAGATAGTCATGAGTAATACACAGAATTCAACTGGTATCATTTAATATCTATAGGTTGTGGCCCTACCACATAGGATAAATGAAATGACCTGGCCTTGTCTTCAGAATAGGATTTGAAGACTTTTATATAGCAAAAGCAATGCCAAACAATGAAGGAATGAACTACAATTTCAGTGACAGGCTCCCATATATTAGGTAAAGACAAGACAAACTCAGGGACATGGACTACATGCCAACCCTCCCCATCTCCCCCCACCTCCTTTTTATTAAGTTTGGCATTTGACTCCCTCACTAGGTGACAATAAAAAAAAAAAAAAAAAAAAAAAGAGGTTCAGCCTAGCAGTCTGAATTTATGGTGCCAGAGATCCCTTGCTGAAAAAAATCTGTCAATAAACAACCTCAGCAAACTGAGAAAGTAATCAATTGCCTCCCTAAAAATGTCTTTAGCCTGGAGAGATTCAGAATTAGGTATAACAATGAGCCAAATCAATATAAAAATTGGTATACTGAGTAACTGATTTAGACTTGTGATTTTAAGCTAGACTCTTACTAAGTTCATCAACAGTAACAGAACATTTAAGAGAAATAAAGGTTCAACACATCTATAGGTTTAATAAACTATGTTCAAGACCCAGGAACGTTTTATTAGTTGACAACTGAGGTACAGAAAATCAAATACAGTATATTAAACTTAAATCCAGTTAAGTTTTAGGAAACATAATTAAGTTGCAAAGCCTGCTTGGAAGTAAATTTTAAATTCTGCTAAATTTATAAAATAATTTATATTAAAAAGTAATAACAGCCAATTCCAGAGAATGAAACTATTAGATCTAAGACCTCTGAATCTTGCCGTAACTTTTTTTTTTAAAGATTTTATTTGACAGAGAAAGTCACAGCGAGAGAGGGAACACAGCAGGGGGAGTGGGAGAGGGAGAAGCAAGCTTCCCGCAGAGCAGGGAGCCCAATGCAGGCTTGATCCCAGGACTCTGGGATCATGACCTGAGCCGAAGGCAGATGCTTAACGACTGGGCCACCCAGGCGCCCCTTGCCATAACATTTTAAGGATTAAAGCACTTTAAAAAATCAGTGCTTCTTGAGTTACAGCTTCTAAGAATCTTCTATAATCAGTATATGGATTATAATAATAATAATTCAAAGGTTGTTAAAAAAATATTTAAAAGCAATGATCCTGAAAAAAGATCTACAGAAACAGATTAAGCTCTGTTTAGCTTACAGTATGTGGGTTTCTACTTTCCAAAGTTAGGATAACTGGATAAAATATAAATAGGCTACTCTGCCTTAGCTTTTCCAACTTCAACTGTCAACTGCATTGTTCTTGGACTGTTAAAAAGCCTGAATTTAGAAGACAGGCTAATTAGAAAAATAAATATAATCAATTGTGCCAGCTGAAGTAGGAGCACATGCGAACTGTGGCTACGTGAAGCTAGGAGTTAAACTGTATAAAAAATAACTTTAAAATGCTTACCTACTGTTTAAAAACATTTACATATAAATGTAATTAACCATATCAAGGTCTTAAAACCAAAGTTTAAGTCCTGCATGTCATAACCTACTGATCTTTCAAATTTTTACATATACACTCTCAGTGACTTAAGCCAAATGTGATATAGGAGTCTTTTAGTCCTATTAACCATAATCCTAAAGGTGGTAAGTTATGGATTTGGAGGGAATTCATCTTAGTTTCTTTTGAACCTGCAATTATCATATCTTTGTCATTATTTCCCCTCCCTCCCCTCCCATCCCATCTTCCGTACCACAGGAGTCAAAATTAGACCCTACAAAAATATATATCCAGATTTCACTTTCTTCTAATCAAAAACCATAGGCCTAGAGCAATCTTACGTGGTTCTATAACTGTAAATTACTCTAGCTATCTTTCAAATACCATGTTCTAGAATTGACAAACTAGAATGGAATTTAAACTGTCTCCACCCATTTCCCACTACATTATACCCATCACTTCCCCACCCCCGGATGAAAGTTAGGTTGATAAATGGATTTTGGAGATGAAATAAAGCCAGACATCAAATAACTTACTTGAAATCCATCTCTTACCTTCTGTACTTAACCCTGGACTTGATGTGAACTTGGCTACATCAACAATTTTTACAGCAAATTGTTGCCCAGTTTCTCTGTTGATACATCGTCGTACAACACTGAAGGGACCCCTTTAAAAAAAAAAAAAAAAAAGGCCAAGTTTAATTCATTGTTTTTAATTAATGTCCCCATCAATATCTTACTGATGTTTCACTGGCTGTAGTTTAAGATCAAACTTAAGTTCAAAATTTATTCAAAATAAGTAATTCTGAACATATTTTTCTATAATCCATGAGGTAAATAAGTCTTACGTTCAAGTTATTAAACTAGAATAGAAAACAAATTTGCATTTCTTTTTTTTTTTTTTTTTAAAGATTTATTTATTTTTTAGAGAGCGAGCAAGAGAGAAACAGCATGAGGGGAGAGGGTCAGAGGGAGAAGCAGGCTCCCCGCCGAGCCGGGAGCCTGATGTGGGACTCGATCCCAGGACCCTGGGATCATGACCTGAGCCGAAGGCAGATGCTTAACCATCTGAGCCACCCAGGCGCCCCCAAATTTGCATTTCAAAATGACTTCTGAAAATTCTAACTAGTATTCTTATATTCAAGGCAAATAATTTTTGTAATATTCTACATATATTATCAACATCTTAAAGTAAGAAATCACAGCGGTAGTACACACAGCTTTTATCTTTTGAAGCAGAAACTTAAGTCATTCTTGACCCCTTCCCCTTTCACCTTACCCACCACCTATCCAATCTTCACTAACAAGTCCTACCGACTTTCTCTCAAATCTCTCAATCCTGTCCACCTCTCTCCATGTATCATACCCTAGGTCTAAGCTACTACCATCTTCTACCGGGACTACTGAAGAACTTGTTTCTCCCACTCATTCTTGGAGTCACGTTTTAAAAATGAAAATCTGATCTTATGTTTCTGCTCAAAATCCCAGAGAAAGAAGGTATTTTCAATGCATATATTTGGTTAGGAACTGAAACACATAAATAATTCCCAAATAGGAAAATACACCCCAGTAAAATCTAGCCAAAAGACTCAAAGAGGCACTTCACAAAGAGAAATCCTGCATGACTTTGCCTCCAACAACCTCTCTGGTCTCACAAGAAGTTACAGAGAAATCTATCTTCCTTAAACTTCAAATTAGAATTGTTCTAAATTGCCATAGGAAAGGAAGTACTTTCTACCAGGAGAGCCACTGGTCTATTCATTTGAGTCATCCAGCTCTCTCCCTAAATTGGTGGCTCTTAATACTGGCCATACAATTGAATCAACTGGGATGACTGATAAAACACCAAAGCCTGGGCCCACATATTACATACACACACACACACACATGGGCACACACAGTTCCTTGTGATTAATAGTTATCAAATAAGTATCTGAACCAAAGATAATCCAAAGACTGATTTGCACATGTACATGCTTGATTTGACTACTGAATACAGAATACAATAGCAATGTACTATAGCAATTTATCTGAAGGCGATTATAGTTTAAGTCATTAAATACATGTACAGGTATACACATGTGTATCCACACCCCTCAGGAAAAATAACACCCTCATTAGCTTTTACAGGTAAAAACAGTACATGTGGATGCCTGTGGTCAATCAGCAGATAAATTCTTCATTTACACTGGGGCACTTGTGATCCTGCTTGCCTTAAAGAAGTTTGTCTTTCTCTCAATTAGGGGACAAGGAAAAGAATATAATCCAACCCAGACTTAAACATTTCCCTATCATCATATGAATTAGTTGATTTCACCATGCCATCCTCTGGACATCAATTACACCACAGCTTCAAATCTCTCTCTTCAAGCAACCTAACAAAGCTCAACTGGAAGGGGAAAAAAATGGTAATAATGTGCCTTTCAGAACTCTGAAGAAAGAGGACCTTTTCGATAACCACTCCAAAATGCTCAAAGATTTTGCTCTAAGACAAGACAATATAACAAAGTGAGGCAGGACTCCCACAAATGTTTTCATTCTCAATCTGGATGTCTTACTTGTGACTACTTATCCTGACAACAGCAAGCAATTTCAGGAAATGCTTGATGCAATTGGTTTTTGTCTACACTTAAACCCTTGGGATTCTCTTTATATACACATTTGTGTAGTGTGCTTCAATTCACTACATCTTTTTGGAAATTTTCCAAGATCTGTATGTGGGATTATTCGTGGACAATAGAGTCAATTTTTTACCTTTTCCTGTTTGACGGAAGGTGGGGAAGAAAAGCATAGCTTCTCTCCCTGCCCGTTTAGTAATAGTAAGATGAAGAAAGCTACAGAAAAAGGAGAGAAAAGGGAATTTGGAGGGGGAAAAAAGGCATTTAAGTCTATGAATAAAAATCAAACCCAATCCTCAATTCTTTAGGCTAATTCTTTAATGTGAGGCAAGGAAAATGAGTTTATTTATGAACTACTGATGACCTGAAGACAGGTCAAAAAGTAAAGCATTTCAAGGGTCTGTCCCTCAATGGCACCCAGGAGTTAGGAAAAGTGAATCAAATTTAGTACACAAAAAAGACACTGAAATATACTTTAAGTTTTTCTTATGATTTAATCCATCAACCAGGAACTCAGTGGAAACTGATAAACAGTTATACAGTGTCTGTAATTTTAGCAGGATTTGAGTACCTGTATTTGGTTGATAGGTTGAAGATGGGCAGGCAATGAAATACTCTGGCTTGGTTTCCCATCTTAAGAAGAGAGGGTGTATGGGCACTTAGGTGGCTCAATTGGTTAAGCATCTGCCTTCAGCTCAGGTCATGATCCCGGGGTCCTGGGATTGAGCCCCACATTGGGCTCCCTGCTCAGAGGGGAGTCTGCTTCTCCCTCTCCTCTGCCCCCTTCCCTCTGCTGTGCTCTCGCTCTCAAATAAACAAAATCTTTTTAAAAAAAGAGAGAGGGTGTAATAAAGTGTGTGTAATACAGCAAATGTTTTATACTTATTAATTATACTTGAATGATACTTTAAGGAACAGCAAAAATTCAGGAGGCCTAACTCTGGTCTTTCATCTGGCAGAAACTCTTCCATGCTTGAAATTTCATCCTTACATTTTTTTTAGTCTATGGTACACCTGATTCTTGAGTATTTAAGTGGGGGAAAATATTGACAGATAGTTGTAAGCCATCATCATAAGCTATTATCTTTCTCATATTTCTACTAATTCTCCCCAGCATGTTAATCAAAATGAAATAAGATAACGGATAGCATTTCAGATTTGATAAAATAGAAGTTCGTTGTTCAACTCTTTTAGAATAATGAATTTTGATTAGGATGGTGGCACAAGGTTCCATTTGAGGCAGGTGGCGGCTCACAGAATTCTGTTTTTAAGTAAAAGGTCAATGAAACCAGAATACGTTGTAAATGAATAAATATTGCCGAACCACGCCCTAAAGTTTTGAAAAAAATGCAGCTGCATCTCTATGCAGTCAGAGTCCCCTCCTCTGGTTTTCATTTATGTGAAAACAGTGAAGTCTAGTAAATGAGTAATTAAAAAAAAAAAAAGATTTATTTATTATTTTAGAGAGAGAGAGAGAGAGAGGAGGGGCAGAGAGAGAGGGACAGAATCCTCAAGCAGACTCCCTGCTGAGTGGGGAGCCTCACATGGGGCTCGGATCCCAGGGCCCTGAGGATCATGACCTGTGCTGAAATCAAAAGTCTGGACGCTTAACCGAATGAGCCACCCAGGCGCCCCGGAAATGAACAATTTTGATACCAAAAGTAAATACATCAAAAAAGGAGACTAGAATTAAGGCTGAAATCAGGCTAGAATACAGTAGTATATTGGTTTCCAGGATAACAGATTTAACACAATGCATCTAATTTATTTTCCTCCCCAGACTCCACTAAAATGATACCAAAGGGGCTATCACTTTTTAAAAAGGACTAGGAGAAACTAGAGGAGACAAGAGTAATACTCAAAATTGGGAAGCAAAAAAGCAGATGGAGTACTGGTAACTGACTTACCAGAGTCAGGAATGCTGAAGTGCAAAGAGAAAATAAGGGAAGTTCATAAACCAAACCCATTTACACTCCAGAATCCTCAAGACACTCGAACTGGCAGCACCAGAAAACCCTGGAACTAGAGGTTAAGATGGTGGGGCTAAAAGAGCAGGTTTGAATGAAATCTCTAGAGAAGCAGTTAGAGTCCTAGGTCCCCTCCATACCCATACTCCATCTCACTGTGCAACTGCCCTACTGTCATTCTATCAGAGATCCGCTCCAGAGAGGGTAAGACATACGGTCTGAGAACTGGGGGCACAAGGCAGCTGAGGGAGTGGGTACTAGTAAATGGAAAGCGAGGGGATTGAGTGATCACACACAAAACTGAATGCAGACAGCCCCACTCCTTTCCCACTTCACACGGGGTACGTTAGAAGCTAGATCTTTATTCTTCAGGCAGGAGATTTTCTGTTGTGTATATGACCAGACCAGAAGGAAAGACCTATACATTTATAATATAATGTACATTATAAAGTTAATATGAATTATGTTCATTGTAACAGTGTGAACTTCTTGTCCATATCACAGGCCTAAAAGCTTCACTGCTTTATAACAAATTATAAAAATTATGCAATGTACCACAAGGATACAGGAAAACCATGAAGAAAAAGAACCACCAATTCACAAAAGGAAAGAAACGGATGGGGGAAGGGAAGACCAATAACAAATTCCTATTTTTATATATATATATATTTACACACACAGACACACAGTTGATATACAATCTTCATTATTTGTAGAGTATTTACGAAGTCACTTACTAACATTTGTTTGTAACCCAAAATCAATACCCATTGCACTTTCACATTCATTTACAAACACATGCCTAACAGTGAAATATTTGAGTCACCTGAGGTGGATTTACCAGCTAAGGGTGAACAAGGTGACACTCAGCCTTCTTGTTTCAGCTGTTATACTGTAAGCAAGTGTTCTTTTTGCCATTTAGTGCATTTTTTTACATTTTGTGCTTTTTGTTGGTCATTTCACTGTTTCAAATGGCCTTCAAGGGTAATGCTGAAGGGCTGTCTAGAATTCCTAAGTGCAAGAAGGCTGTGCTGTGCCTTAAGGAGAAAATAGGAGTGTGAGGTAAGTTTCATTCAAGAATGAATTACAGAGCTGTTACTCATGATTCAATGTTAATCAACAATATATATGAAATAAGGTATCTTCAAACAAAAATATACATAAGACAGGTTATGTATTGATTAGTTGAATAGGTGACCAAAGGCTCACAGGAGCCTAACCCTGTATTTCCCCTAGGAGCAATGGTTCAGCATTCATTGTTTGGGGCAACTTCATAGAACATAACTACTGCAAATAATGAATATTACCTGTGTGTGTGCATGTGTGCATATGCATACACACATATACACACATGTGTATTTGTATTATGTAATGTATATTTATAATATGTAGTATTATGTTACATGGTTTTAGAATATAAACTCAATGAGTACTTGATATATTAGTGGTATATATTAGACCCTCAGTAAGTATTTGGTGAACAATGGATCAAAAATAAACTAGGAATGAGCAAAGCCACTGATAAATTTATCATACCACACAATTTTACAGAAGTATATAAAACTGAAAAATCATGGTACTTCCAGCTATTTCTCTACCAACTTACTAAGTCTGTATTTTCCTACGACTTTCTATATAGTTCTGATGTTAGTTGAGGGAAATAAATGGTGGGTGGGTAAAAAGGAAACAAACTAAAAATATAATAATAATGACATTAGCAGTAAGAATAAAGTCTTAAGAACTACATTCTATAGACACATAAATATGTATAAAAATAATACTTAATAAAGGTTAACAGTGGTCTTTTCCTCTTATTTCAACATTGTTAGTCATTGCCACTAAAGAAGAGCTCATACATATCATTCCATCAAATTCTTTCCCTGTCTTCCTGTAGCTTTCTGGCAGCGACAGGACAAGAATGTTGTTCTGACATTTGTTTTTCTCTTTAATACATCTGGGACCACTTCTACCTCCAACACACACACTTAAATATACACACTAAGCTAGGTTACTTTTGGTACAGTGACTAAGCCAAAGGAAAAAAGCTTGCCTAATCATAGCTACTACTAAAGAAACACACGAGGTGGAAAATTATTAAAATGAAAGTCTCAGGAACTGTTGCTTAAATGTTAACAATTAAAGACCTGACACCTCGAAGAATTAAGCTCAGTATATATAATTCACATTGTTCCTTGAAAATAGAAAGGGGAGGCTTATCTGAAAATTTGGCAGTGGATCTCCAATAAGCTAATAGAACAAATCTAGCCCAACTGTCAAAGCTGAGTAATTCAAAGAGTTAAGGCTCACATTTACTAACTCAGTACTTACACTGGCATAATTAGTACCTCTGTCAAACCCTGACAGTTCAGTGAAAAGTTTAGTAGACCTTTCTTTAGATTTTTATGTAGCACACCGTTCTCTAGTCTGAATCTACACAGGATATATTCACGACTTTTATGAGAGGACTGACTGCAGAGTATACATAGCAATTTCTGCTAATCCAAAAGTTCTGGAAAACTTGATTGATATGTTTTTGTGTGCGTGTGTGAGTGCATGTGTTTGAAGGGCTAGGGTTAGGGCCATAGTAGAAGGATATGGACTCTCAGTCTTTGTTAGCTCATATATGATGGAGCATTATCAAGGAGACTTGCTAAGAGGAGAAAAAACATTTTAACAGATAAGAAACAGGAAGAAGAACAAAGGAGGAAGGAAAGAAAAAACAAAACATATGAAGAACTGTAAAATAAACACACCCCAATGTAAGAATTCTGACTTGGTTGTACATATTTTGGCCTTTTTAGCCAAATATATAAAGAACTTTCAAGATATTGGATATTGAAGCACTGACATTAAAAAATTCTATTGATATTTGCACATTTTATTCATTTACTTCATTTTCCCCCATAGAAGTCAGACCAAAAAAAAAAAAAAATACAAAGGACAAACAAACAAAAGATTAATAAAGCAATTCTTGTCCTCAGGAAACACCTAATCTTAACAGACTGCTGTAGGTACGTATACATGATTTTAGTATGATGTTATAGAGCAAGGAATTAAAATAGTTTAAAACAGTATAATACCAAGAATTTATTATCTAGGGATAGGAAGGTAGTCAGAGGAAGCCTCTATGAGAGAGAAACACTTAGGAGGGCTTGGAAAGATGAATATATTTTTCAGGCCAAAACAAGGGAAAAGGGAAAACTCCAGAAATTAGTAGGAGCATGTGGAACAGCCTATAGCCAAGTCAAAACATGGTTTGTGCTGGATACTACAAGCTATTTGGTATTGCTGGTGTGAAAAATTGGAGGGTGAGAAGTAGATGGAAAGGGAGAAAGGCATAAGAGTGGAAGATGGGTTGAAGAATGAGTGGGGGGCCAGTTAGGAAGTCACTACATTAGCCCAAGCATGAGGTGACAAATACCTAAACCAATACAGCAGAGGTAATGGATATACTTAAAAAATGGACAACATAGTGGGGTGCCTGGGTGATGTAGTCAGTTGAGAGACCGACTCTTGGTTTCGGCTCAGGTGGTGATCTTGGGGTTGTGGGATCGAGCCCCGTGTCAAGCTCCGTGATCCGTTCGGAGCCTGCTTGGGACCCTCTCCCTCTCCCACTGCCCCTCCCCCTGTGCTCACATGTGCACTCTCTCTCTCTCTCAAATAAATCAACCTTTTTAAAAAATTGACAGTGTAGTGAATGATCAGCTTGGGGGTCAGATGAAAGAATGACTTACAGATTTCTGGCAACAGTTACTGAGTAAATAACGATACCATCAAATGAGAGGGGCTAGATGACAAAGAGCTAGTAGAAAACTGAGAAAGGAGACACATGGTTGTGTTTTGAAAATGCTGATTTCCAAAATATTGATTTCCATGAACTATCCAGGCAGAGATCTATTGAGGACAATTAGGAATATAAAGTTCAAGGAAGGGGTCAACATGTAGATGATGAAGACAACACCAAACACCACTAATAGCATACCATTTGCCAAGCATGCTGCTAAGAACTTTATATGGATTCTCTCATTTGTAATGTATATCATTATCATAACAGCTAAGAAACTATTAGCCCCATTTTATAGATTAGGAAAACTGAGGCCAAGACAGGTTGTCTAGGGCCAGACAGTGAACGGTAGAGTCAGGACTGGAACCAAGACATACGGAACTCCAAGATCTAAGTTCTCAATCTCTGTACTCCCTAAGGAGGCATGAGTGAACAGGAGGTAACTTAAGCCACTCATGTGAACGAGATTACTTAAGAGTACAGACCAAAAAGGACAGAAGACAGAGCCCCAGAAAACATGAACAAATCCCATCTCTCCAAAAGGAACTGCTGGAAACATACCCTCAGAAAGACTGCAAGAAGCCCAGGAAGAAAAAGTGCTAAAGGCAAGCTCTTAGAACATAGTATGTTACAGAAATACAGACACAAAGACCAAGTGCTTAGCAGTGTCTGCCCTAGGCGTGAACACAGAGATTCTCCCCATTCCTCTCAAGGCAGGCACGAGAAAAGTCCAATTTTCATTTTTAAATTAAGAGCTGCACATTCTCATTGTTATTTTCTAAATGTGGGACTATATATCGGAAATTGACCCAAAGAAAATATTTACTAGAGAAACAACTTTTTGGGAACTTGCTCCTAACTTTCTACTAGTGTTTGTGAACTTACTTATAACTAGTACTAAATATATCACAATTGTCAAATTCCGCATGCATACTCCAGTCTTTATAAACTGAAACTAAAAATTATGGAAGGCTGGCAGAATGAGGTTATATTGTAAATCATATTTATAAAAGGAGTGTGTTCTGTTAACATGCCACTAACATAGTTCTCCAAATGCTCCATTATTCCTGTAACAGTACGTTGCCTGCCATTAGCTATTACTTGGCCCAGAAGTTACTATCTTCATTAATAGATTTTTTTTTCAGTGATACTTCTGTAGAGTACTGTTAATCTCTTCCCACTCAGAACCACGTTTTATGGATCTCTATAACAAGTTAGACCTAATTCTGAATTAAATAAAATTAAATTATCTTATTTAAATTACATAAATTAGTGAAAGAAACCTCAAAGCCAGCAATACTCTCCTTTCTCTATTATTCATTTTAGTTGCGATAGGATTATGCAAAGTTTATATAGCAGCACAGAAACAAAAATGGATTTAGCTAACACTCTAAATTGGGGTTTCCCAAATTGGCATCTTGTGGAGTCCTTAAGGAATAAAAGTTTCTCTGTCAAGTTTGGCAAACACCATATAAAATACTTACCCCCCATCTCCACCCCATATTCACATTACGCATCAGCAGCTAAGTCTTGCAGTCAGAAAACCAGCATCTCTCTCCTCCACCCTCTACTCCCATCACCCACGCTGCACCAATTAATCATTAGTGTTCCCTGAAAAGCATGTTGGACTGGTGATCTAAATTTTAATATTTATAATCACACTACAGATTACGAAGTTGTAACGGCTGTGAGCCATTCAGATTTCAAACTTTTCTCTGAAACAAATATTCTCCCACCCCCACAGGGCATATAAATTGTTGTTTAAATTCTTACAGAGAGGGACATAATCCAATCGTTTGCTTAGTAAAGGATGGGAAAGATTTAACTATGCAATTTAAATGTCTATTCATTAATACTCCCAAAAGTAATTTACTTTTTACAATTGTTAATATAAGCATATTCAGCAGGCAGTAATGTAACCTCTGGTCTTTTAACCAAAAAACAGTTAACAAAAAGGCAAAGCATACAAAGGAAATAAGTATTTATACCTAATTACCCAGCTCAGTGCAGGGCAGCAGAAAATAGGTTTTGAATCATAATTGTAGTAATCAGTTTCTAGGTCTAAAGGAGATGATCTGGAAAATAACTGCTTTAGGGGAAAAAAATCAGAAAATAAGAGTATAAAATAAATGGATATAAACTGTTTAGGCAAGACAGTAAAATCAAATATTCAAACAGTTGGGGAATTTTTCAAGTTAGATAAGAAAGCACAGTCCCTGCATGTTACAAGGAATATGCAAGTCAGTAAAGCTTATTTTCCCAGGGATGGATCAACCATTCAGTGCTTATATAAGGACGTCCTTTTAATCAATAAGGCACGTAATAGAGCACAGAGGACAAGAAGAGAAAAGCACTAGCATATTCCTCAACGCGTCTGAAACTGAACTCCTGAGCTTTTCAATCTCCTTTCTCCCGCTCAGTTGAAGGCCAACTCCACATTTCCTTCCAGTTGCTTAGCCAAAACTTACAGTGCCATTCTTGATCCCTTTCTTTCATATTCCAATTCCGATTCATTAGGAAATGCTCTTGGCTCTACTTTGCTGAGATCTTTATTTTCATTTGTTTCAAAAAAATTTGTAACCAACTGTTGGAACAATTTTATGACAGCTGAGTTAAAATGCCCATGACATAATTCCAATATCTGATTCAAAGTCAGTATTGGCCTCAGTTGAAGGCCTTTTCTCATTCAAATTGTGGTTTTCCTAATGCTTAATAAATATCTCAGACACTGTGGTCTTTACTGGACTCTTGATCAAAGAATCTTCTATTTTAGCAGGCTATCGCCCTGTTTAGGTTTAGTACGTAAGTTCTTGAGTTCTTTTGCGGGCTGCAGTTCTAATGACAGTTGTTTAGTTTTCTGAGCCCTTACAGTGCTGTTCTGGTCTGCTTCCTCTTTCCGGGGCTGCTGGAGGCTCCCAGTCAAACCATGCTGATGCAATCTGCGGGGTGCCTCCCAGGACCACTTGCTCTCCCTGGGCAACCTTAAAGGAGAGCGGGGTGCAGTCAGAAGCTACCGGGCCTGGGTCTCCTCCTGCTATGGGGTTGGACGGCAGGGAAACACGACTGCTGCTACCATGGCCTGGCCTTTGCTCTTGTGGCCACTGGAGGCAGATCAGAGGCCTAGGGCCTACGTTGTGGCCAAGGGACTGAGATAGCCAGGGCTTTGACGCTGCCGGCAGATCAGACCGCCCACCAGGGCTCCAGGCTTTGCCGTTCTTGCTGGGGCTGTGGGCAGCTCAGACTGCCCACTGGGCTCCAGGTGTGGGGTCCCACTAAGTCTCTGTGGAGCTTCCCCTTGCCTGGGGAAAGGGGCTAGAGAAAACAGGCTTTTGTTTTTGTTTTCTATGCCCTTTGGTGAATCTGGGTAGTAGGTCTCTCCAGCACCCAGTCCAGGAGTAAATGGGAAGTAAAGAAAACCCACTTAAGTCCCCACATTGTCATTCCTCAAGTACTGCTACTCTACCTTCTTTCCAGTTCGGAGTCCTTTTATTGCTGTCAGTTAAATAATTTCCAAGGCATTTATAGTTGTATTTATAGGGGAGGGGCAGGAAAAAGGGAGTCTAAACCACCTTGTCCCAGAAATGGAAGTCAATGCATTTTCAATCTCTTCCGTTCTGGCTCGTATTCGGAGTCCATTCTATTCAAATTCGGGGATGAGTTACAGTTCTTTTACATCCAACATAGCCAGTTGAAAATAGTAGCCATTAAACTCGTCAGGTCCATACTATAGTTTTCCATGACTCCTGGCTCAGAATTTGAGTCTCAAGCAAGTAACTGATGTTTCTCAACCTTCTGCAGTTTGAGGAATACTGAACTAGACAAGGTATACTAGAATAGGGGTACCTTTCTGTTATCTCCACACACACGTGTGCACACACATTCATACTTGCACACTTGCTCACCCTGGCAGCCTTCTGGAATCTAAAAGGAGATCTAAGATACCAGAGTCTCTTCAGTGTATTTTAGTCACGGCATATTGGTTGGAAAATGGTGTTTTTAATAATCCCATTATTTGATCTTCCCTATTATAGAAAGTAAGGCAAGTTAGGGGTCACAGGAATCCACATAAATAAGGTGATGCATAACTGAAGATCAGCTCTTAATAAAGGATCTGTTGGGCGACTAAACTAGTACTTTGAGGGCAGGGATTTTTGCTTGTTCACCTTGTTTCTCTAGTATATAGAGCCACGGGTGACATTATGCTAGATGAGACGCACATGCTTTCTGGATGGACAAATGGACTCAAAGGATGCACAAACAAGGGTGTCATCTTGGAGACACATTCATGTAGTTATATTTTATTTCATATAAATTATAGCTAATAGCTTTCTAGCTCTTCAATCTCTTGGAGATTTTCACTTCTCTAGTAGAAATAAAACTTTTAACTTGTCAATGCCAATTGCTGAAAGGCAGGCAAAAGTTGTAAAATCATATGACATGTTAATTTTTAAATACGTCTTCAAAAATATACTCTTTTGTTTTACTAGAAATGTTGCATGCCAATTCAAAATCCTTCTAATGCTACCGTAATTAAAACCCAAAAAGCAGACTTTTTTACTTCTAACATGTAGTAACATCTGTTCTTAAACATTTAGTTTTAATGATTTAAAACAGGCCTTGTAAACTTGAGGCATTTTACAAAAGCAGTATTTTGTAATGGCAGAGACCCAACCATAGCTCCTAAAATTCAGAAAGCTTTTCAACCTAAAAGTTTATAAAATGAGCTGTGATAATGATTAGCTCAAAATCAATTCAAGCTTTTTGTTTACTTGAATGTTTAAACAGTTTACTAAAACAAACTTCACTTTGTATAATCTGACAAGATTAAATATGAGCCTCAATCACAATAACAGTTTACCACAAGATATAACCAAATGGAAATAAACTACTTCTTTTATTCATATGATCACTTTTTTGATGAAATCACAAGTAAATAAACTCAATTAAGACTTAGAAGACAAACTTCATGGTTCCTAATTAATGCTGGATTGAAGACTAAATCTTAAGCACGAGCTTAAATCAGTAAATAGACATAGGATGAGATGATAAAACTAGAAACATTCTATAACCAATGACTAATCATCCATTAAAAATCAATACATATGCAATTACTATTTACTGTCCCTTAACCAAATCCTTTATTTTATAGCAGCCATTAGGGAAAAAATAAGGAATGAAACATGCAGAATATCTAGCATAGATACAAAACAGATGGGTTGAGATCACATAAAAGAACACAATGTTTTTAACATATGAATTTTTTAGGCAGCTTCACTGAGTGACCACTGAAATTTCAAAAGGGAAAAAAATTATTCTACTAGCCAAGAATCCTTGCACGTTAAAACTGCATAATGAACTTACGACTTCCTTTTGGCATGCCCAAGCAACCTAGAGGTATAAATACGCCAGCTACAAATATCCCTTAAGTATGAAAAGTCCCTTTAAGAGAAGACAATTTAACTCTTGATAGACTAACTTTTTCCTCTTTTTTTTTTTTTTTAAAGATTTTTATTTATTTATTTGACAGAGAGAGACACAGCGAGAGAGGGAACACAAGCAGGGGGAGTGGGAGAGGGAGAAGCAGGCTCCCTGCAGAGCAGGGAGCCCAATGCGGGACTCGATCCCAGGACCCTGGGATCATGACCTGAGCTGAAGGCAGTCGCTTAACCAACTGAGCCACCCAGGCGCCCTAACTTTTTCCTCTTTAAATCAAAATCATCACAGCATAAACAGAGCATGGGCTTCAGAATTCAAAAGACTTGGGGCTGAATCCTGGATCTGCCCCTTACTAGGATGACATTTGGTCGGTTATTCAGGCTTTCTGGGTCCACTTTATTTAAACTGCGAAAAAGAGATAAGAGCTACTTCAAAGAGTTCTGAGGAGATAAGAGAAGCCATATAGGCCTGTGCCTGGCACATATGCACAAGAGGGTACTTCTTCAGAGGGTCATCTGTTACTGGACAAGTATCTCTTTATTCCTCCTCCCCTACAAAATAGGAGACATCTCCCATACTACTAAGATGCCATTTCACTATCAAAACCAAGAATCAGGAAAAAACCAGGGAGAGTTGTTCCTATTAATAGTGAAACAGGTAACCAGGACCAACCTTCCTACCTAAGGACAAAATAAAACCCAGAAGCACACCCACACTCTTTCTCGAAAGTATAAATACCTTATAAAGTATTTAAATTTTGCCAGTTGAAGACCTAGGAGAACAAGAGAACCCACAGCAGTAAGCTCAGCCACACACAGCTTCTTTTGCCTACAGGGCATTTCTCCACTCCTGAGAAGTAGCTGCCTCATAGGACTCCTATGGCCTCGTAGGAATGGGTGAGTAAAGAGAAGCCTTGCAATTTACCTGAGAAACTAATCCCCACTTTATTCTGGTTTCTTCTGAAAAGCTATGCCTATGGTGGAGGTGAACCAAAAGCAAACGTAGCCTTGCATGAACTCGGAGTGTGGCTCCCTCTTATCTGGTAGGCCACAGAATCTCAAACCTTAGTTGGATTAGGGCATTCCTGGCCATGAACTCTCCCCCACAATCCTAGCAAGGCAAATCCTCTCTTGAGAAAGTCACTGCCATCTTAGTATGAGTAAGAACTGGAATAAGGGACAAAAGAAAAAGACCAAAGTATGAGATACTGGAAAAAAAAATATAATAGCCCAAATTTAAAACTCAAAGGATGGATTTCTGGGAGCTGAAGTTAAGAATTAGTAAAGGGGAGTACAAGTCAGAAGAAATGATCTGGAATACATCATGGAGAAAAACAAGAAGAAAACAAAGAACAAGGTGAGAGACTCGGATGAAATAATGAGAAGATTTAATGTATGTTAACTGGGGTCCCGGCAGGAAAGAAGACAATGAGGTCAAGGCAATATATGAGGAAACAGTGGAGAACTTTTTTATAGAATGTTTTCACAGAATATTCAGACATGTCTAGCCACAAATTCAAGACTCCCAGTTAATCACAATAAATAAAATCTATACCTAGGCACATCATAGGAAAACAAAGAAAATAACCAGAGGTTAAAAAAAAGATTATCTTCAAAGTGACAATTTGACAGCTGACAACAGAATCCAGAAGACAATGGAACAATTCAATGAGATGAAATAAAGTGTCATCCAAACAATTTTAAACCCAGGGACATCAATCATGAAAGCAAAGGCGAACACAAACTGAAAGAGTATGTCATAGCAGACCCACACTAAGCCAATTTTTGGGAGGGAAAATTACTCCTGATGGAAGGTCGGAGATGCAAAGAATGAAGAGCAAAGTAAGACATAAATACATGGGTAAATCTAAATACGGACTGTGTAAAACAATAATGTCCCATTGGTGTACAAATATAGAGAATTAAAATGTATGACAAATATTAAATCAAGGAGGAATAAAGTTCAAATTTCCTAAGATCCTTGCACTGGCTGAGATAAGGGTAATAAGACTTCCCAGTATTATACTCTGTAAGTGCATGATACATGTTATTTTAAGGGTTACCACTGAAAGAACGGAAACAGTGTCTAAATTCTAAACTAAGTGGGGGAGGGAATGGAGTGACAAAAAATAATCACGTAAGAAAAAAATGAAAGAGAACAGGCAGGACAAACAAAATACAAAATACATTTAAACTCAAGTATATTACTACCGTGTGCTAGGAACATGAAAAAAATATACAGACAATAAACATAATAAGGAAATTATAAAGTATATTAAGAGGGGATAAGTCTCAGGAAAAAAGAGTAACATTCAGGAATTGGGAATACTAAGGTGGGTTGGGACAGGTTTTATTACTGAACAGGGTAGTCAGGGTAAGCCTCATTAAAAAGGTAGCCTTTGAGCAAAAGACTCCTTCGTTCTCTACAGCTGACCTAAAGGCACATACCTCCAGCCACAGCTCTGGGCCTGCCATTGCGGGGACCATTATTTTCAATGTATTGTTTCCTGCCCATGTCTGTCACCTTTAATTTTGTCACTTTAACTTTTTCTATTCCAGGTACTTTGGAAATTCTTACAAAGATTCATTGTTTCTGAAGGCATGTCATAGAGTGGAGAAATCTCACACTTTCCAAATTAAATAAGTCAGAATCTCCACAAATAAGTATTCCTTAAGCAAAAAGCTTAACAAAATGTGACTGATTCTGGTCTACTTTTCCTATCTACCGCTTTTATCCCATTTAGTACAAGTAGATGAGCCACCGCACAACCTCATAAATCCTTCCCTCTTCCTGAAATGCAAGATGAAGTCAGATAAGATTTTGTGAAGAAAACAACTAAGAAGTTTTGGTTGATTATGTTACTTATCCCCTCTTAATACTATGGTTGGCACCCTTCTTTAGGGCTCTGATAATCAGGCTGGGACACAAGGACATCAAGGTCGTGAAACTCCCAATCCACCTACTAGCTGCAAGCCGGCCGCTGAAGCACAATTCACTACCAGTGAACTGAGTAAGTGCAATGGTCTCTTGCTAATCCTTTTCAGGCCAGAGACTGAGCTCATCCTGGGCTAAAACAAGCCATTTGAGAGAGTTGGCCTTTGGCACGGACTCTTCCCATTCTGGGTCCCCTCCTCTCCTCACTTGGCGCTGGCCAATGGCCCTCTCCTCCTCCGTGCTGGCTGCCGGTAATCACTGACAACACAAGCCGACTGGGCGGGCGGGCGGCGGGGGCCTGTCTCTTAGAGAGTCAGACACAGCATCTCCAGGGTGGAAGAAAGATTTCGTTCGTTAGGCAGACGCCTAACGACTGAGCCACCCAGGCGCCCAAATCTTTAAATAAATAGGTAAGGACTTATTGTCATTTTGTTCTTTTTTTTATAGTTTTCTTCCTCTCTTGCGGTTTTCCTTTGTGGTTTTTTTTTTTTGTAGCGTGAAGACAGCCATACAAAAACAAATGAGTGTGGCCATGTTCCAATAAAACTTTATCTACAAAAATAGGTGGTTAGATTTAGCTCTCAGGCTGTAATTTGCTGATCCTGTTGTAGATTAAAAATGAAACTGGAGGGGCGCCTGGGTGGCTTAGTCGTTAAGCACCTGCTTTCAGCTCAGGTCATGATCCCAGAGTCCTGGGATCGAGCCCCGCATCGGTCTCCCTGCTCGGCGGGAAGCCTGCTTCTCCCTCCCCCACTACCCCGCTTGTGTCCCCTCTCTCGCTGTCTGTCAAATAAAATCTTTAAAAAAAAAAAACAAAAACTGGAGCTTACTGTCCAGTTCCTATTGTTTACCATCAAGGTTGGGATATTCTTTCAGTGGTCTGAGTAGCCCCATAATGAGTAGGTTTGTTTCTGAAAAGTGTAAAGACACCGAGGCCGGTTCACTGAACTGTTTCACTGCTAATGGGGAAATGCTATACATTTAGTTTTTTGTGGGTTTTAAATTTTTTTTTTACTGCTTTTGGATTCTTTTTTCAATCCTAGGTTAAAGGGAAGAACCCCATCAAAATTCTTTTAAGATTGTCTCACCAGAAGCAATATAAATGGGGAGTTCCAAAAAAAAAAAATAACTTCCTTCATGCTTATTGCCTAGAAAGTGGATGAAAATCGAGTTAAGAATGTACTAGAAATTTTCAGATATGAAAGATTATTTAAAATACTAGCTTTAATAAAGTTAGGGGGAAAATCACTAGCTTTAGCTGGAGATTTATCTCCATCCCTAATTGGAGAGTTGTGATGTGCCATCTCTGTATATTTTAGGACTTCTCAAAGAGCCCCTGATAGAGTCCCTGTTTAGGATTAGGGTGCACGTGCGTGTGTGTGTGTGTGATGTAAACAAAACTTCAGGTTCTATTTTGTGTTTGAAACCCATTTTACTCAATATATTTTGTGGTCGTAGACCTACACTACTTAGAGTGCTTTGTGGCTTTAAAAAAAAAAAAAAAAAACCCTGTCACTGCCTGTTATGTACGTAGGAAAGATAGTGTTAAACTTAGAGCTTTTCATAATTTGTTTTCAAGACTGTTCTAGATTATAATTTTGAAGCATTGTGAAAAGCTCCAAAGACTGTTAAAAGAGGGCATTTTGTATCACAGCTTTTGTCTTTGCATTTGGGCATTTGACAGATGAATTAATTGTTCATAATGTGAAATTTCAGAATTTAAGTACAGTCATGCTGAATACAGTATTCTTCATTGGCAGTTCCCCACCCCCCTTCAGCGCTTGGAATGTATCATCCCGCTGTCTCCTATGCTACAAGGATCTGCACACAGTGTTATCGTGAAGGGGACCAGGGCGGGGGGTGGGGGGGTGCGGTAGAGATGGCTTATATGTGACAAGTTGCTTTTCTCTTGCTGTTTTCAAAATTCTTTGACTTTTTCATTATGTCTTATTGATGACCTCTTGATGTTCAGACTATTTGGTGAACATCCAGATCCATGATACCCAAAGTACATTTCCCTCCCAAGTTTGGGAAGTTTTCTGTTAAGCTTTCTGCTCCTTTCTCATTTTCTGCTTCTTTTCAGAGTCCCATAATGCATATTTATTTTCTTGATGGTACCCTGTAAGTCATATAGGTTTTCTTCACTCATTGATTTTGTTCCTCTAACTGGATAATTTCAAATGACCTGTCAAGGAGCTCACAGATTCTTCTGAAGGACTGAGTAGGCTGTTGAAATGTTCTCTACATTTTTCAGGTCAGTCATTTTATTCTTTGGCTCCGCATTTTGGTTCTCCATGGTTTCTATTTGTTTGGGAAAAAACTTCTTTTGCCCTTATGTTTTCCTGATTTTGCTTAGTTGTGTCTTTCTCTTGCAGCCCACGGAGCTTCTTTAAAGATGATTTTGCATTCTTTCCCAACTAGTCCATTTCTTTAGGGTCGGTTACTGGAGCTTTATTAGTTTTGATCTATATTTGCCTGATCCTTCACGATCCATATAGCCATATGTTGGTATCTGTGCATGTGAAGAAACAGACTGGTTTTGAGGTAAAGACCTGCTCTTGACAGGTCCTAAGACTGATTAGACTACCTCTAGGATTACAGTTGAGTAGGATGGAGCCAGGTGGTTGTGGTGGTTGTTGGGTTCACAGTTGGGACCATAGTTGACAGGCCTGTTACCAGGGCTACAGTCAAGCGTGGCTTCTACCGCCTCCCTGAGCATGCTTCCACTGGCGTGCTTGGGTGGGGTGGGAGGGGGGCTGGAAAGACACCTTCCAGACTTCAGTACAGCAGGACTGCAGCCAGGTCACAAGACTGCTTCAGGTATTATGGTCAGATCCAAGGTTGATGGGCCTATTACTGGGGGTATCGAAGGGCATGGTTTCTACCAAGTCCTTAGGTGGGCAGGACTGCTATGGAAACAAGTAGAGTGGGGATGGACTTGGGTCATGGGACTGCAGTTGGGTTCAAGGGTCAGCAGGCCTGTTACCAGGAACAGGGAAAGAGGTGGCTCCTCCTGGGTACCTTGATGGAAGGGGCTGGTGGCAGGACTGTAAACAAGTGAGGTTAGTGCCAATTGCGCAAGGAAATGTGGCGGTTTCTGGTCTGCAGCCAGGACCACAGTTGGTGGGCCTGCCACTGGTTCACAGGCTTACCTTCTCAAAGTGGCCCCCTTTGGTCTTGGGCTCCATAGGGTATTTGCAACCTCTTACCTGGATACCAAAGCTCCTACAGAGGCACTTTTGTTCACACATGGCTGCCAAATATTTGTTTCTGTGGCGGAATACGGGCTGGGGGATCTCTTATTCGGTCATCTTGCTCTAACTAGGCAATTTAATAGAATAGATTGTTGTGAGGATTAAATGAATAGATGTAAAATGTTTACCATTGTGCCTAGTATTTAATAGGCATTCAAAAACTTATTTACTAGTATTAAGCACTAATGTCTAATATAAGGTCTGACAACTGGTGTTCAAATATCTATTGTTTGATGAATCTTCCCCTTGTAGCTCATAGGATATGAAAATTTAAAATCTTAGAAAATGGGATTCTAGTACCCAGGTACTACTTATCCTCTTCTTTGTATGTTAAAAAAAAAAAAAATTTAAGGAATACCTTGAAGAGATCTAATCAAGGAAAACTAGCAAGGTACTGAGGTCACCCAAGTTAAGTAGCATAAAGCATTCTTTATTAAAACTTGTCTTTCACGACTCTCAGTCTAGGACACTGCCAAAAGGAAAAGTTTATGGGACTTAACAGTCTTTTGATTGACTGAGGATATTTACCTAACGGTCAATACTTAGCGCGCGCGCGCGCACACACACACACACACACACACACAGTACCAAATAAAGCAGCCACAAAAGAATTTAGTTTTCATTTACAGGGGAAAGTGATTATACACTATCCAAAAGGTCCTAATATTGAACTTACAAACAACCAGTTGCAAGTTCCCTTTCTGCTTAAACATGGAATCTCCCACCATGGACAAGAACCAAGACCCTGGGTAAACTGCATCACCTGATGGCTGAAATCAGAAAACAGGTGGCATAACAGCTCTTCTGCTTTAACAGAATCATACAGAGAACACAATACCTATTTTTTCTTGACCATTTACCCATCACTGATTTAACTTCTTTCTTGGCAATTATGTCCATGTATTTCTTTGCTCATACTTTTTCCTTGTCTTTGCCAAGTGTTCCTGTCCTTAGGAAAAAGCACTCCCTGCTAGTCCTAATTTCTCCCAATTTAGGAGTTAAAAAGCAGATGTACATCAAGCTGCCCATCGGTGCTTAGAATACACCTATATGAAGGTAAAGGAAAGACTTTTTGGAAAATTTGTCTTAAGAACTAATGCCATCAGTCTCTAGCAAATTCTAAGTGACTTTAAAGCTGGTTACTCTTGTTAGGCGGTAGCAAAACATTTGATAACATCACATGCCCATTCAGACTAATTTAGGAAACTACAGGAAAATTTCAGGACATGGGTGTATGATGGTTTTTTCTTGCAGCTTTTGAGTCCAGTCCCAGGAGAGACCAAATCAAACTAGAGCTAGACATTCTATGCCTGCAGCCTTCAATCTAGATTGACTGAGAGTTACATAATTTGAAGCTTTGCAGGGCTGTAAATATCAACAGCCTCTGTACCTCAAATTGAGGGGATTATAAGCAGTAACTCACAAGTAGCTGTCTTAGCAGGAGGTAAGACCACAGCCCCAAGCTGTTTTAAGAGTTCTCTTCAGGACAAGGAAGAAAAACAGCCAGCAACAAACAAACAATCAGATTAAGGATGTTGCCTACCTCAAGGCAGCTGGCTATTAATTTAAAACCTAAAAGACAAGAGCTGAGCACGGAGGACAGTAAGCAGAAGAATTTAAGCTAAGAAACTATGCCTAGATGTGGCTTCTACTCCATGGAGCTTACTGAAAACAAAAATATCAGACACCCATTAGTTCTTGAGGGAATATCATAGAAACTCTAAGACTGCTCTGTAGCAGCCAGCAAGTATTAAGTCTCTAAAAATAATTCATGGCCCCAAATCCTCACCAACAGGACACTTATTAGCTGTGAAAGCTGTGCTTTCCCCAAGAAAAGTATGTGCCCCAACGAGCACTTGAGATGGGGCCATGGAGAAGAATGGACAATAAAGAATCTCTAGAGAACAGTCAGGGGCCTGCTCCAGGGCAAAGGAAATCCCCCTGTATTATTCGGACTATTCCAATTGCTGCTTTGACCCTGTAATTTAGCTAACACCCACCTTGCCTTTGGGGACTGAGTGCCACTTGGCCTCTGCCACCCCAGGATCCAGTTACCCACCCTGTATTTAGGTTTGCCCATCCAGGGGCAGCAGATCCCACTATAATTTCTGACCTATAAGGAGGAGCAATCCTAGAGCTCCTCAAGGATGCTGGCACTCCCCCTCACAAGTTTTATTTCCCAGGCAAAGGAAATCCCTCTAGAGAGCAGAACCAGGGACTGACAGGCCATCCAAGGAACTTTCTCAACTGGCAGGGCAGGAAGTCTTTGCTCTTCCTGCCCAGTAGGATTTGGTCACTGCTATCTTTCCCAATCTCCCCTTTTTTGGCATGGGAACTTTTACTATAGTTACCATTTTTTTTCCTACCTACCTATGTAACAATGAGGGAGATGGCAGTTTTGTGAAACACCAGACAAGACATACCTAGACCTAATGGGGTAGACTGCACATCACCTAGAAACTGACTTGGGAAAATGGACACAATGACTAGGTAACACTTTGGAGGTATTTCCATTGAGGAAAGGGAGAGCATGTTCTCTACACGGGAAAAAGATTGAATAAGGATTAGGGTAGTTAATGGGGTATACTACAGCAAAGAGTGTTAATTATCTGCCCCCCAATATCCATTCTCCCCTCTTTTTCTTGCTACCAGAAGCCCAAAGTTGTATTTTTACTGGAGCACATTGCAGCCCAACATGTCCCAGCTTTCTAGTAGATGAGGAGGCCATGTGATAGCTTGGCCAATGATCTAAAAGCAGACTTTACTGGATGTGCATTACAAGAAAGTTCTTTAAAGAGGTCTTATGCATCTGGCAGACACCATTTTGCTCCTTCCCATTTTCCAGCCTGTCTAGAACACATATGGGATGACTTGGGAATAACCCTGTAACCATGAGCATATGCTAAAGATGGCTGGGAAGAAGGCTAGAAGGCACCTGGGTCCCTAATGGTATCCTGGAGACCCTATACCAAGCTCTGGAATGCTGAATTTTGGAATTTCATGAGTAAAAAATAAACTCAAAATTTAAGGCCACTATTATGTTTTCTGTTCCATGTAGTAAAATTAAATTCCTTAACTGGTACACATAGCATCCTTTAACTTACTGAGGATTTAACCAAATTTAGGTCCATATAGAATCTATAGAGAAACTACTAGGTACCTTAGATTTAGCTAGCATGACTGCAACATATTTGCCATGCATAGGTTGCCCCCATGTCCACTTCAGATGTGGTTCAATCAGGGGCACTCTCCCTCAGTAAGTTGGAAGTAGGCCCACAAAACTGTTTCAACTCCAAGTCTCAACAGCTACAACTCATCTAACTGACCTGGCACCCAATATAGAACCTATTTTCCATTTGTATCAATTTCAGTTTCTCTGAACTCCAGAATTCTAAGACAAAATTATAGACCTTATAACGGAGAAAATGTGCCAAGATTTCTACACCTGCCAAGGATCTAAAATAAAATTATATAAGCTGAATTCTATAACTCTGGACCAGTCACATTTTCTCAAAAAACTGGGTCCTTCGTTTGTGAGATGGAATAGGAAAATCTACTTACCTCATAGGGTTGATGTGAAGATCATATACAAAGTTAGTGTGAAAAACAGTAACAATAAAACTTTGAACCTGAAATTACTATGAACACTTAAATCATTATTCTATAAAATGTAATTTATTCTTCACAACTAGCATAATTTGCTACCTACTAGGGATACTCAACATTTAAAATTCATTTCAAGAACAGGGTTATATTTTCTTGTGTGGTAGTATAGACAATTCTAAGAGTTCATTCTGATTTTACGCCAAAGAAATAATGGATTGGGGTGGGGGAAGCACAGAAAGATCAAAAATCTGTTCTAATCATCTTCATAGCCTTAATTCCACAATGCAGAAATAACAGTACCACTCATGAAAGAATTCAGTTTTTACCCTATTGGGTTAATCTTTTAAAAACAGAAAAAGTAATTTCATTATGGGAGGGGGAGGACAAGTTTATCATACATGTGTTGTTGGTTTTTTGTTTTTTGTTTGTTTTTTTAAACTCAAAGGGGAGAAATCTCTTCAGCTCTACAGACTGAAGTTCACAATAAATGTAAAAATAACTAGGCAAATTTGATTATATCAACAAATATTTGATTGCCAACCAAATATGATGACTTGTTGCTATTACCATAGTGAATTATCTACAACCTCTAACTTTAGTAAGAGCAGTGAAGTAAACCCTGAGATCCAAGTCTTAGTACCCAGGATAACATGTAATTGAAGTTTCAATGTTTGAAGAAGCTTTAGTCATTTAAAAAAAAAAAAAAAAAAGTACTCATTACTATCTCAAATGGTCTTTAAAACAGGGGCTACATACATATTGCCAGCTGAAGTTCCCAACTACCTAGATCCCAACTACCTAGATCCCAACTACCTAGATCCCAACTACGGAAAATAAAAGGCATCTATGCAGATAAGCACTATCATTCTACAAGTGCTATATAAATTAGTGTGTCTAAATGTTAAAGGACCTTAGTTTTAAAATACGAATAAGGACATGCAAGCAGAGTTAAGAAATTTCAAGTTCAAAGTTAAAACATTCTGGCTAGAGGAGAAAAAGCTTCTTTCAACAAACCTAGCTACCTGCTAGAGATCAGAGCACTAGATAGACCCCATTGTCTAAACCATCCTCCTACTTGGCTAACGCAGATGGAAAAGCCTCAGTAACTTTCTAAAAGCCACTGTGCATCACAGGTATGCTGCAGCATAACTGTGACACCGGGCGGGCATGTACACCACAATCAGGGGACATATGCTAGAAGCTGGGATATTAACAGCTTTCTCCCTTGCTATTACTATCCACAGTGGGCACCATCTGGAATGATTTAGAGAATCACACAAGCAAAAACAAAAGATTTAAGATGTATTGCATATTCTCCTGTACAAAGTTATCCAACACACTGCTACCTAAAAAACTCTACTACATTCTGCCAGACTGAAAGTAGCACCTTCTGAGGAAAATGGTGAATAAATAAAATTTGTAGCAAAACACAAAACTGAAGTACTGCCTCATCTTCAAGATCACCACATGAAAGAGAAATTAGACTGGTATAGGCTAAATGTTTAGGTCCCCCTAAAATTCACATGTTGAAACCTAATCCCAATGTGATGATATCTGGAGGTGGAGTCTTTGGGATAGGACTGGTTTATGAGGGTGGAGCCCTCATGGATGGGATTAGTGCCCTTAAATTTTTTTTTTTTAAGATTTTATTTATTTATTTGACAGAGAGAGACACAGCGAGAGAGGGAACACAAGCAGGAGGAGGGTCAGAGGGAGAAACAGACTCCCTGCCGAGCAGGAAGCCCGATGCGGGACTCGATCCCGGGACTCCAGGATCATGACCTGAGCCGAAGGCAGTCGCTTAACCAACTGAGCCACCCAGGCGCCCGATTAGTGCCCTTATAAAGGCGATCTCTCCTTGCCTCCCTTGGCGCCCCGCCCACAACCCCATGGGTCCTGTGAGGACACAGTGAGAATGTAGTCACAGGACACAGGCTCTCACTAGACTCCCAATCTGCCAGCACCTTCATCTTGGACTTCCCAGCCTCCAGAACCGTGAGAAATAAACTACCTAGTTTAGCATACTGTTAGTATAGTAGCCTGAACGGACTATGACAGAAGGCAAATTCTTCATCACAAGTACATCCCAAACCAGGTTCTCCTAAGTTTTCACCCCTGGCTTCGGACCAGGGTACATTCATTTTCTTTTTCCTAGGCTGAGTCCATTTTTTTGTACAAGTATCAAATTCTAACCAAATAATGTATTTCTGAACACTTTATCTGCTACCTAAGCAAATAAAACCGTGTATAGGATACATCTGTACATTAGATAAATGCTCAGATATTCTAGACATGTCCTAGACATACAGTGAAAATGTCAAAACTTAATGTATTAAATTGAAGAATTAACTTGGAGTCAAAAGAAGCAAGAAGCAATACAGGGCGTGCAGGTACAAGGGAGTGGTTGAGATCAGAGCCGTTTTACCCTTTTCATTTTAATGCATCAGGCACAGCAGTCTCAGCAAATACTGAATTAAAAGCTTAACACCACTCTTTTGAGACTTACACAAAACAATGATAGCTTTCTAATTAGTTTAAGCCAGGTCTCTGAAGGCACTGAAAACAAAAATCCTATCTACTGAAACTATCAATCCATTACAAACACCGCTTTCTTCAGCTAATTCCAGGTGAAGAAATGTAACATGAAAAGGAAAAACCCCAAAGCAGTAACAACATCAAATCTATAGCCATATTTTTCTGAGAACTGTCAATACTTCTCAAATTCACAGAAAATATCACAACCTTCAATGTCTTCTTTATTTCACTTTTCTATCCTGGAATGGAAAGATAAAATAAAGCTCTTACACAAGGATTCCAATTTAGCCATCTCCAAATAAATCATCAAGCCATCTGAAATTTTAGACTATATAGAAGCCACAGGTAGCTCCAGATGGTCTAAAACAAACAAACAAACAAACAAAAAAAAACACAAAAACTTGGGGACACTTACTGCATGTGTTCTGCTATGCTTTCTAGCAAGAACCCCCAATAACCTAAAACTGGGAGAGAGGAAAAGGGCTTGCAATTGGTACTTCCCAGAGTAAGGAAAGAAGACAGCATTAAGAATACCAGATGGTTCCTACTGGCTAGTATTTTGGTGAGAATTTTTGCATCCATGTTCATCAGGGATATTGGTCTGTAATTCTTTTTGATGGGATCTTTGTCTGATTTTGGGATCAAGGTAATGCTGGCCTCATAAAATGAGTTTGGAAGTTTTCCTTCCATTTCATGTGGAAAACCCAAAAGACTCCACCCCAAAACTGCTAGAACTCATACAGGAATTCAGTAAAGTGGCAGGATATAAAAATCAATCCACAGAAGTCAGTTGCATTTATATATACCAACAAGACAGAAGAAAAAGAAATTAAGGAGTCGATCCCATTTACAATTGCACCCAAAACCATAAGATACCTAGGAATAAATCTAACCAAAGAGGAAAGAATCTGTACTCAGAGAACTATAAAATACTCATGAAAGAAACTGAGGAAGACACAAAGAAATGGTAAAATGTTCCATGCTCAGGAACTGGAAGAACAAATATTGTGAAGATGTCAGTGCTACCTAGAGCAATCTACACATTCAATGCAATCCCCATCAAAATACCATCCACTTTTTTTCAAAGAAATGGAACAAATAATCCTAAAATTTGTATGGAACCAGAAAAGACCCCAAATAGCCGGAGGAATGTTGAAAAAGAGAACCAACGCTGGTGGCATCACAATGCCAGACTTCAAGCTATATTACAAAGCTGTAATCATCAACACAGTATGGTACTGGCACAAAGACAGACACATAGATCAGTGGAACAGAATAGAGAACCCAGAAATGGACCCTCAACTCTTTGGTCAACTCATCTTTGACAAAGCAGGAAAAAGTGTCCAATGGAAAAAAGACGGTCTCTTCAACAAACGGTGTTGGGAAAATTGGATAGCCACATGCAGAAGAATGAAACTGGACCATTTCCTTACACCACACACAAAAATAGACTCCAAATGGTTGAAAGACCTCACTGTGAGACAGGAGTCCATCAAAATCCTGGAGGAGAACACCGGCAGCAACCTCTTTGACCTCAGCCGCAACTTCTTCCTAGAAACATTGCCAAAGGCAAGTGAAGCAAGGGCAGAAGACATGAACAGACATTTTTCCAAAGACATCCAAATGGCCAACAGACACATGAAAAAGTGCTCAACATTGCTCGGTATCAGGGAAATCCAAATCAAAACCTCAATGAGATACCACCTCACATTGGTCAGAATGGCTAAAATTAACAAGTCAGGAAACGACAGATGTTGGCGAGGATGCAGAGAAAGAGGAACCCTCCTACACTGTTGGTGGGAATGCAAGCTGGTGCAGCCACTCTGGAAAACAGTATGGAGGTGCCTCAAAAATTGAAAAGAGATCTACCGTACGACCCAGCAATTGCACTACTGGGTATTTACCCCAAAGATACAAATGTAGTGATCCAAAGGGGTATGTGCACCCCAATGTTTATAGCAGCCATGTCCACAAGAGCCAAACTACGGAAAGAGCCAAGACGTCCATCAACAGATGAATGGATAAAGATGTGGTGTGTATACACACACACACACACACACACACACAGGAATATTATGCAGCCATCAAAAAAAAAAAA
>NW_023270164.1:6941506-7119542 GCF_011800145.1 Mirounga leonina
GGGGGGGAGTCGGAGGGGGGAGACGAACCATGAGAGACTATGGACTCTGAGAAACAAACTGAGGGTTCTAGAGGGGAGGGGGGTGGGGGGATGGGTTAGCCCGGTGATGGGTATTAAAGAGGGCATGTATTGAATGGAGCACTGGGTGTTATATGCAAACAATCATGGAACACTACATCAATAAATAAATAAAATAAAAAATACCAGATGGTAGCTACACTTGTGAACACAGCAGTGTGTAAAGTTGTGGAATCACTAGGTCTTACACTTGAAACTAATGTAACATTGCGTGTTAACTATACTAAAAAAAATAAGGCCCTGCAGCTGAAACAAATCTCCCATATTGGTTGTTTGCTTTAATACGATGCTGATGAGTCACTCTGAATTGACTTATAATACAAATAAATGTTGGGAAGCTTAGATAGAACCTATCAACACTAAATATTTTGAAAGTAAAATTCATAGTGATCATTTAAACACTTTAAAAGATAAAACCAGCATTAATAACACTGTATAATAAAATTTCACTAGTAACATTTGCTTCACAGCAATTCCTTAATATTAATTCCGTATTTTCCATGTAATACTTGGAAGCTATCCACAGCCTTAAACAGTATTAGACTCAGTATTTCACTAGCTGACCTAACGCTATGGCCCAGGAAAAAGCAATTATTTGCACTAAGTCAACTTACTCCAGAGAAAGGCTTACATGAAATGCACCATAATTCAATGAAATTACCATAAAGAATTTCCCAGCAGAAACTGGTAACACAGAGGAGGGTAAATCATGCTTTCAAATTTGACAGTATCCATAGAACTTTGCTTAATTCCTTCCTTGCTGGCATACCCTTTATTAATAAGCTACTTAAGGGGTGCCTGGGTGGCTCAGTCGGTTAAGGGTCTGACTCTTGATTTCGGCTCAGGTCATGATCTCAGGGTTGTGAGATGGAGTCCCACGAACAGCATGGAACCTGCTTAGGATTCTCTCTCCCCCTCTTCCCCCTCCCCTCTCTAAAAAATAAAAAAACTGCCTGTTTATGCTTTTTAAGCTGCTTAATAAACTACCTCACTATTACACAAATAGAGAGCTCAGCTACCCCTTAAAATGGCCATTTGGGGCAGGGCCTGGGTTTTAAAAGACGTTCCTTGAGAATTATCCACTTCTTGCTAATGCTATTCTTACCTAATTACCCAATTCACTTTTTCATGCGTGCACACACTCACCTCTCACAATTCTCTACCTGCCCTGCCCTAACCCCAAGGACAATACGGACTTTCCACTCCCAAGACTAGACTAATTGTTGAGAACTAGAAATGACACTTTTGATCAGTCACTTTTATGAAAGCACTTGCTATACTGGAAAAACTGGCACATTATTTGAGGATGGAAAATCTATTTAGATCCATCATGGTGAACAACAATAACTCGCAGATGAATCAAAAAGTCAAATGTAAGAAATCAAAACAAAGACAAATGTAGGTGAATTTCTACAGGACTCCCAGGAAGGGAAGGACTTTCAGCATCAAAACAATTACAGACAGGGCGCCTGGGTGGCTCAGATGGTTAAGCGTCTGCCTTCAGCTCAGGTCATGATCCCGGGGTCCTGGGATAGAGTCCCGCATCGGGCTCCCTGCTAGGCGGGGAGCCTGCTTCTCCCTCTGCCTCTCTCTCGCTCTCTCGGACGCTCATGAATAAATAAATTAAAAAAAACATTAAAAAAAACAATTACAGACATAAAGGGAAGTACTGACAGAATTTGACTATGGTAGAAGCTCTCCTAATCAAACTCCTCTTAACCAATTCCACAGACTGACTCATCCCCACCCCGGTGTAGAAACCTAAGGAAACCTAATGAGTGCCCACAGCACGCCCATTACTTAGTGCTAACACTACTACGTACTGCACTTGTCCATGAGCCCTACAAATTAAGTTGCCTACTTACCAAGAGTTAGGTTATAAAGGTGATGCTTAATTAAATGTGGGTGACAAATCTGCAAAAGACTGGGGGGGGGCAGTGGGCCCTGTAAATTACCTGAAAGGATCCTGGATAGACTGCAGTTCATTAAGGTATCACTCCCCCTTAAAGAGACCAGAACTAGAAGTCACTGATGCATTTTGGATAAGATGTAAATTAGATAGATTCTATATATACACATATATATTTCTAATCAATTAGACTCCTATTCAAAGGAAAGGGCAGCTGAATACAAAAGTATTAGCTATTTAATGTGTATTCTAAAGCTTTAATGTTGAAGATACATGGTTACCTTTCTGAGGCTACCCCTTCCCGTTAAACAGTCCAGCTAAAAGATCTAATTAGACCCAATGAAGAGGCTACTTCTGTAGGATTTTCAGTTTCTGCATATCCACACTCATCAGGAATAGAATCAAAAGGTGAACTTGAAAAATATTTGAAAGACAAGGATAATAGGTTGTTTGACATAAAAAGTTTACATAAAATGGCAAGTATCTGAAGCCAACAGGGGAAATATCAAATAAATTAGGAGACATCCAAATCAGACGATACACAGCCATGAGAATTTATAATGAATTCTACCTAGGACAGGAGTAAGTACTTCTAAGTGAAAAGCTATCAAACTATAAATGGTATTAAAAAAAATACACTGAAAAACATAAGGTGGGGGGCAGGACTTCCAATGGCAGAATGAGGAACTCAGCCATGAACAATCCTAGATAAAACAGTGCCTGTGGCTTTCTAACTTCGGGCTGCTTCCATTCCCCCCCCCCCATTACAATTCCATGGCACTGTAGCTCCCTGGACTCGGCCATTAAAGGGAGCTGACCTGATTTGGAGCTCCAAGGGAAAGCCCCACGCCTGCAGCTTTGTTGAAAACAATAGGGATCATTAGCAAACAAACATCACAGCTGCCTAAGCCTGCAGTACTGGTTGGGGCAAATAGGACTTCAGCCAGACGTGCAAAAGGGAGATCTGGGGAATGAGACAGCCAGAAGGGGCTTCAAGCTAGGACAGATTCTTGGTGTGCTGGAAGGCTGGATGCATGTGAGGAACTGTGGATAAGGAATAAGCAAGGATCAAGGAAAGAGGAGAGCTTCCCAACTTACCTACTAGAGAGAGTTCGCTGATTTGAAGTTTCTTCACAAGCAGAAAGTAAAAGCCAAGGCAGACTTGTAAACTGCCTGAACTTTGAATGTGTGGGTTGGGGCACCCATTCAAAGTTCATTCATTTAATAAGCCTACTACATGGCAGACATTATGCAAGTGCTGGAGATGTAAAAACCCTAGTTCCTGCCCTTGAGAAGCTCATATTCTAAGGGTAGAACCAGATGTCGAAGTAATAATTAGAAATCCAAGGGGGGAAAAAAAAAAGGTTTCAAGGGAGGGAGGGGCTTTTGATTAAACACAGCTGATTGAATGTAAGCATTTATCTACCTCCCTCTAGAGACCATGAGTGGAATTAGAGAAGATATGAACTTAAAAGATCAAGAAAGTCAGCGAGAACCTGACAGCAAAGGAGGGACAACCACAAAATTAGAAACAAAAAGCATTTGGAAAAGAGGTAAGTAGCTTGGTTGTAGCTTTCTTTCTGCCAAGCACCGGCACTAGGGGAATCTAAACTGAAGCCAAGTGAGCTAGTTCATTCCTGAGGGCCCTGGAAAAAGCAGAAGGTAAAAGCCCAAGAACTGCAGTTTCCAGGGACACTTAAAGGAAATAGAATTTTTTTTTAAAGGCAGGGGAGGGGGGTGCAGCTTGGGACACCTGGCTGGCTCAGTGGGTGGAGCATGTGACTCGATTTCAGGGTTGTGAGTTCAAGCCCCATGTTGGGTATGGTGTCTACTTTTTTAAAAATGGACCAAAAAAAAGGGGGGGGGGGGTGGCTGAAAATTCCTTTAAAAGAACAATAAGACTCCCGGTTTTCTCATCAGCCAGAGCAGCAGGGCAGGCAACTGCTTCCACCCCAAACACTCCCCCCGCAACCACACACACACACACACACACACACACACACACACACACACAGAATACTGAAGTTACTCTCAGGAAAGACTGAACCAAAGCGTTCCTGAGCTTGGGAGCTCCAATCATAACTGGGAACAGAAATGGGATGCCTTACTGAAAACCGGAAGAAGTAAGTTTTCATGGCCGATGGTGACAGAGCGAGCTCTTTCAGGCTGGGCTTCTGAATACTAGAGGTAAGCATATTACCACCAACTTCCCTCCCATAAGAGATTCAAGGAGTCCTATATAGAAAAACTGGCTGTAGAAAACAGAACAGAGAGTTCCCCATAAATGCCCAGGTTTTCCCCCCAGTCACACCAGAGCCAAACCCAGGAGTCAACAAGCCCCTCTCAAGAACACGGTTTCCAATCAACTGTTCCTTAACAGAAACAACCTGCTAAAGATGCTTGAGGAATACCTCTAATATGAAAGGTACCAAGACTGAGAAAAGGAAAAAGAAATGGGGAAAACAGACAATATAGGGGAAAGAAAATGCCAAAGTAATGATCTTTCTCTTTGAAGACATTAGATTTAGCACCCAAGAAACAAAAAAGTCAATCAGAGGGGGAAAAACAGCTCTTAGAAATGAATTACAGAATTGGAAAATAAGTTGAAGGGAACCTCCAGAAAGTAAAACAAGAGAACATATGGAAAAATGAGAGAGAATGTAAAACTGGAGGGTCAAAAATCCAAGAAATAAGAGTTCCGAAGAAAAAACAAATAGAAGGGAAAGCATTATCAAAATATCTAATTTTCCACAACTGAAGAAAATGAATCTTCAAGTTGATAGGCCTGCAAAGTGCCCGATAAAGTGAACAGAAGAGCATCCATACCAAAGTATATATCATGATATTTGAGAACCCCAGGGATAAAGTCTAAAAAGCAGGTAGAGGGTAAAATGAAAAAGAAAAAAAAAATCACATACGATAAAGAGGTTTAGAGAGAACAATGTAGCAGTGCCTTCAAAGCTGAGAGCAAATTATTTCCAGGCTGGAATTCTATCTTAATAGCTATATAAATTATGTCTACATGAACTCTCTATCAAGTCAAAGGGCATAGTAATGACATTTCCATACACGGTGTGTTCATAGTTTCCTACTGCTGTTATAAAAAATTACTACAAACTTAGTGGCTTAAAGGAACAGATTTTTTTTCTCTTACAGTTCTGGAGGTTGGTAGTCTAAAATCAAGGTGTCGGCTGCATTCTTTCTGGAGGCATCGGGGAGAATCTGATTCCTTGCCCTTTCTGGCTTCTAGAGGCCGCTGTATTCCTTGGCTCATGGCCCCTTTCTCCATCTTCAAAGCGCATCACCCCGATTAGTTCTGTTGTCATGTCTCCTTCTATTGACTCTGAGCCTCCTGCTTTCCTCTTACAAGGACCCTTTTATTGACATGGGGCACACCTCCTGCCTCCCTCTTATTAAGACCCTTATTTCCATGGGGCTCACCTGGATAATCTCCCCACCTCAAAATGCTTACCTTGATGACATTTGCAAAGACCTTTTTACCATGTAAGGCAATATATTCACAGGTTCTGGGAATTAGGATGTAGGCTCTTATTTAGCATGTTATACAAAGTCTCAAAAGTTACTTCCCGGGGCACCTGGGTGGCTCAGTCGTTAAGAGTCTGCCTTCGGCTCAGGTCATGATCCCAGGATCCTGGGATCGAGCCCCACATCGGTCTCCTTGCTCAGCAGGGAGCCTGCTTCTCCCTCTCCCCCTCCCCCTGCTTGTGTTCCTGCTCTCGCTATCTCTCTCTCTGTCAAATAAATAAAATCTTAAAAAAAAAAAAAGTTACTTCCCATTCAATCTTTCTCCAGAAGCTACTGGAGGATATGCTCTACCAAAACGAGACAATAAACTGAGGTTAGCATAAGGTTAGAACAAAATGACCTCAGAATCCAGGCAAAGCCATAAAAGGAGCTCCGGATTTCAATCAGGTATCTTTTTTTTTTTAGCATCAGGAGTTTTGTAGATAGAAAAATATGAAAACATGGCAGTCTTTTATCGAGTTCAAAGAGCCTAAGCAGAAAGCTATAGTAAGAGGCACTTGACAAGTACTGTAGCAGTGAGGATGCAGAGGGCAGACCTTTGGGAGTGGAAAGGAGGTAATGTACATAAATTGAATTCAAGGGCCTGGACAAGAAGACCACTTCCTTCCTCGTTACAGTCACCAACACAGCAGCTACAAATAGGGCTCAGTGTCTTACGGTGTCACAAACACGAATCCATCCTGCAACTTCACCCAGGTGAGACAGCAGCCCCCAACACTGCGTGACCTAATTGTTTCCTTGTGGATAAATATCTTTTAGCTTTGGGACTATTTAGAACTTAACTACAGAGACGGAAACAGAAAAAGGCTGCTGAGCCTGGAAGGGTAGGGAAGCTTCACAAAGGCAGGTCTGTCTGAGCAGGGCGTTGAGGTGAGTGGAGCACAGGTATACCCTGGTGCTGGGTGAGGGCAGGAGGACAGCAGAGGGCTGGCTAACAGACCCGCTTCTGCTAAGGCATTTAAGGTACTGTGAATAGCTCTCCGTTGGGCTGGCAACAAAGTGGGGGTGGAGGATGGGTGGCAAGAACAAACCAAATTCCGTAAGGAGAGGGCAACAATATAGCACAGAAGTAAAGTACCTTAGAAGTGACCCAACCTAGGGAAGAAACTTGGCTGCGCCCTCACTAGTTGTGCAAATCTCTTCAACTCAGTAAAGCCTCCATTAATTCACTTGTAAAATGTGAGAACAACAGTGCCTACTTCCTGGGTTTGTTTTGAGAATTAAATGAAAATACTTTGGGGGCTGCCCAGTGGAACAGTCAGAAAGCCAGCAAAGAGTAAAATTACCCAAAAGTAACATTTCTCCAAAGCATAATCACATAATCTGTCTTCCATTCCATTCTCTGTGATTTTCAGGCTGTGCTTTTTCCTCCCTACCCCTCACTCCCCTGAGCCTTTCTTTTGGTCCCAGACTGAGAAACTCAGTTCCTCTAGATCATCACCGCCTAATAGAACTTTCTGTAATGATGGAAATGTTCTAAGTCTGTACCATCCACTTTGTAGCCACCAGCAACATGAAGCTACTGAGCACTTGAAATGTGGCTGGTGCAACGAAGGAATGGAAGCTTTAAAAAGAACACGTTCACTGAGATGTCATTCACGTACCATTAAGTTCATGCTTTTAAAGTATACAATTCAGTGTTTTTAGTAATATTCACGAACAGGTGTCTCAGTCAGTAAGCACTATCTAATTCCAGAACTTTTAAATAATCTCAGAAAGAAAACCCATACCCTTAGCAATTATGCCCCCCTTCCCCCTCCCCCAGCCCCTGGCAACCACTGATCTATCTAGCTTCTGTCTCAAGAGATTTGCCTATTCTGGACATTTCATATAAATGTGGTCTTTTGTGTCTGGCTTCTTTCACTTAGCATGACGTTTTTGAGGTTCATCCTTGTGGAAGCGGGTACCAGTACCTCATTTCTTTTCTGGCCGAGTAATATTCCACTGCACACAACTACCCCATTTTGTTTATCCGTTTATCAGAAAATGGGCATTTCAATTGTTTCCACATTTTGGCTACTGTGAATAATGCTGCTCTGAACACCGATGTACAAGTTTTTGTGTGAACATATGTTTTCAGTTCTCCTGGGTATGTATCTAGGAGGAGAATTGCTGGGTTGTATGGAAACTCTAGCTTTTTTTTTTTTTTAAAGATTTTATTTATTTATTTGAGAGAGAGAGAATGAGAGACAGAGAGCACGAGAGGGAAGAGGGCAGAGGGAGAAGCAGACGCCCTGCCGAGCAGGGAGCCCGATGCAGGACTCGATCCCGGGACTCCAGGATCATGACCTGAGCCGAAGGCAGTCGCTTAACCAACTGAGCCACCCAGGCACCCTGGAAACTCTAACTTTTTGAGGAACTGCAAGAGTGTTTTACACAGTGCTTGCACCACATTACATTCCCACCAGCAATGCAAAGAGAGATCCAATTTCCCCACATCCTTGCTAGCATTTGTTATTACCCGTCTTTTCAATTATAGCCATCCTAGTGTGTGTGAAGTGGTATCTCACTGGGGTTTTGATTTCTACTTCCCTAACAACTAATGATGTTGACAACCTTTTCATGTGTTTATTGGCCATTTATAAATCTTTGGGAAAATAGTCAATGGATTTTAAATTTTATTTAATTTTAATTAACTTTAAATAGCCACATCTGGCTAGTGGCTACAGTATTAGGCAGATGATGGGATTTGATTTAGCAGCTGGTCGCTTAACTTTGTTCAAGGTCAGGTGGGGCTGGCTAGGTGACTGAAGGTCAATCCCAGCTTCATGACAGCCCCAGATGGAACCAGGGAAAGGGAGGGAGAGGGGAAAGGGGAAAGGGAAACTGGTGCAACACTTGAAAGGAGGAGGCACTTGGCACAGAGCCTGGCACTTAGGAAGCTCTCAAAACTCACTGTTGATGACAGAAGCAACTGGTGTTTATGAGCACTTCAAAGGGCTAGGAACTGTGCTTTATACCCACTGTCTCACTTAATCCTTATAATAACCCCATCAGGTAGATTCTACTGTCTCCATTTTACAAACGAGGAAGCAGTTTTGGACAGATCAGGTAAGCCTTAGAAACTTTTCTCCATCCAGTTTAATTATGGCAATGATCTTCTAGATCTCAACCAGGGAAGCTAAGTGTTATTCAGGATTCCACCCTTATGCTCAGCATCTATGTACAATTCTGTATCTACTAGCCTATCTCCGAGGGACAGTCTGAGAATTAGATGGTTTTTGAAGCAGCAAAATATTAGCACTAAGTGAAAATATGAATTCCTGACTGTGCATTCTGGGCCAAATTTTATCTTTTCCAATGTGTTCAGCTACTTTCTCCTCTTTGAATTGGTTCAACAACTATGTAACACTGACTATGTTACTATGGACAGCCAGGTGCTGTCCTAGGTGTAGAGATACAGCAATGACTATGACAGCCATGCACCCTGACTTAATGAAGCTTAAAATATATATTAAATATATGGTTTTAAAAATACACAAGCTCCAGTAAGTTTATGTCACATGGAGGCCTTGTTGCAGTGTCTACTTCATAATGAACCTTATCCCAGCGGCGTAAGTACCCTTAAATGACACTCTCTGCCTACTAAGAAATTCTGAGTCTGAACATTATAACCTTTAAAATGGCTCAAAATCCATGCATTTGGCAGAACTCATCTATAAGAGTTGCTTCTAGGGAAGTAGCACCCAGCTCTCAAGCATGGCCAGCTGCCAAGGAACAAAGGGATTAAAGCTTACCTCCAGCTCCACAGGGCTGTCCCAGACTCCTGTGCGCACAAGGGGAGGCCAACACAGCACGAATCACCAGAGCATTTCTCTTGCCTAGAGCATGGCGTGATTTCCCAAGCTTTCATCACCACCCACCTCTGACCCCTGTTTTCAGGTAGATAAAACAGCAATGATGAGGTTGTTCAGATGATTCGTGTGGGTGGCTATTGTGCTGACTGGGACAATAAGGCTGCAGAACACTCCTCTCTTTTAAAAAGTTCACATTTTATTCTTTGGTATAAATAACAATTTAATTTTTGAAACACTGCATGTCCACACTGTATTGTACAAAACAGTAAAGCTCAAATTCTCCTGTAGGTGGGTTGCTTTTGGCAATAGACCTAAATAACCACACTGAGGACTGGCCTTTGCCTGACCCTCTCTCATTGTACCTCGCCTCTGGGATGAGTAAGCAGGGCAAAAGGTATGAATTAAGTTGATTGGGAAAGCCTAAATGAAAGGTCTCACTCAATCATTTCCAGTTTCAAGCTCACTATCTCCTGTGTCTTATCCGATCAAAGTATTCAACCCGAATATACTAGTAGAAAGAAATCATGGACCAAACAAACTCACCAGTGATACAGCTCAGGATCATTTGGCCAAGTCATGTTCCTTAACTTAAAACAACCATGGAATCACAGATGCAAAAGCAATACTTTTGCGTGCTTTTGCTACTGGAGCTAATGGAGACGGTGAGAAGGCTTTTCAAAAGCTATTACACTTCCTTCAGTGGAGTGAGTAGAGTGAAAGATTCCAAGTGCATCAATAAGAACAAAATTAAAATTCAATTCTTGTATTTTATATGACGCTGGCCACCAATCACCTTAAAGGCAGAGAGCAAGAACAAAAGATGATGATATTCCAACTAAGGATAGAAATAGCCATCCTCAGTTATGGGAAGGCTAATGGAAATTTGTCTGGTAAACATTCTAGGATTACCCACAATATTCAGTATTTATGTGCTCACAAACATCCTTGTGAAGTACAAGTGACTATAGCACTCCAGGGCAAGGATAAGACATTTCCACATAGGATGGCACTATTTTCATGGCTCAGAGTACACCAAATGGCTCCCATGAATTCCTAAACTCAGCAGCCGTAAGGTGGGCTTTCTCTTGATGAAGTAAAAAGGCAGTAAGACCTGGGCGAAATGAAGACTATAAAAGATAATTGTTAGGCTATACCAGAGTGCAAGAAGAACCAAGAACATGCCAGTACAGAATCAGTGAGGAAATGTCACAGAAATGTTAAACAGGCTACCGGCGTTAACAAACATAGAAGGAAAGGACACAGTTGTGTATTTTCATTCACAGGTCTCTAGTCACTGAGTTATAGTTTGATATCAGATAGAAGAATGGGTTTATATAAATAAGAGGGTCAGGGTGTAAAGGCAACAAAAAATTAGGTGTTACCCTATTGATTTCAGATATCTGCAGTTCAGTATAACGGGCAAGAAAACAGTACCAAGGCTTCAACTCAAGCAAGGATCAGCAAACTTTTTGTGTGAAAGGCCAGAAAGTAAATATTTTCGGCTTTGCAGGCCATGTGGTCTCTGCTGCAACTACTCACCTCTGCCCTTACATGTCGTGTGAAAACAGCTACAGACAATATTTAAATGAGTGGGCATGGCTGTATTCCCAAAAAACTTTATTTATAAAAACAGACAGTGGGCCAATTTGGCCAATGGGCCAAAGTTTACTAAACCCTGATCTAGAGTTCCAAATCAGTGGTTCTCTAACATTAATGTACCTCAGGATCCCTTGGAGGGCTGTTAAAAGAGAGATTGCTGGGCTCCACCCAGTTGCTTCTGATCTGTAAGGCTGGGTTGGGGCCTGAGAATCCCCATTTCTAACAAGTTCCCAGGTGATACTGCCGCGCCTGCTCAGAATGAGGTCCACACTTTGAGAGCCCCTGCTCTAGACCTTACTACTAAACAAGAAGTTCAATATTTTACGTAACTGCCACAGTTCGCATCTGACTGGCCACAGAAATTTGTTACTTGTAGTTAAGTTCCAAATTTCAAAGCTCAAATACAATTAAATAATTCAAAGAGAAGCAAGGGGAAACATACTAGCCAGGACTTTTTTTTCTTCAGTGTAAACATTGTCCCACCAGTAAAATACACATAGTTCATCCTCAAATCTCTTTATTCAACATTTTCACGTAGCATGTTCTAAGTCCTATAAAGAGCTGAGAAGTGTTAAGCTCTAGAAATCAAACAAAATACAACCAGTATTAAAGACAAAGGTAAATGATTCTTGCAAAATCAAAAAGAAAATTCAACGCAGCCCATTTCTAAGAAGTGCTTCATCTCAATAAAATCAAAATAATAATGTATGTAAGATAGCTTAAGACTTTTGAAGAATTGTGTCATTTTATCGTAAGAATCTAATGAGATATATAATACAGCCTTTACTATCCTTCTTTTACAAGACGAAGAAACTGAGGAAAACAAACTAAGTGGTGATCTGTCACGATTACTTAAAAAAAATCCTTAAAATACTATTTTTCCTGGTAAGTTTTAAGTTCATTTATCAAATCCAACTGTTACAATGTCTTTTCAGGACTATGTCTATGAATGTGTCTTCATGGGGAAAGACATCATTCTAATAACATCTTCAAGTCCATATTCACATTCATGGGCCTAATTCTGAAGCCACTCCTGCAAGTCTAACCAAGAAGCCTGAACTTTAATCAGATGGCAATTTAAAGCACACTCGACCTGTAGTGTAAGTGGGTCATAGATTATGGAAGTATGATGATCCCTTCCAGCAGTACAACAGAAACACTCAGCAATGGGAGAAATACTATTAATGAAGATAATCCAAAAAGTAGAGCAGCAAGCCTAGAATCTCCCTCTCCAGATACCCATGCTCTTTCTGCAATGTTGATAATGAAAATGTATTCATTTGAATAGGTATTTACACAGGTCAGTTTCACATCCATTATAAGAGGTAAATGTTTGAAAAAAAGAAGGAGGGAAAGAAAGAAGCAAAACCCACAATGCATATGGTCAGTAGAGGTTTTTTCCATTCCTATTAGCATGCTTTTAAAAGTATTATATAAGTTGATTATAATGTGAGATAATTACATTCTCACTCTAACCTGTGATCTGAATACTCCAGTAACATTTTTTTTAATTTATATGAAACATAATTAAAGAAAGCCCTCAGTGAAAACACCTTGTTTGTTTTACAAGTATCTAATTATTTTACAAGTGACTAAATTAAAGAAAAAGATATTTATTAAAAAGGTCATTTCAAATTCAATGCCATTTATTACTGCTGGGACAAACACTCAGTTAAGATGATATTAAACCTAAGAAGACTAGTAAATATTCTATATAAATAAAAGTAGACCATTCTGTTTTTGAGATAATGGCTCAGATGGAAGTCAACAAAAACTTCAAACCTAAATAATGCAATATTAATCATACTGTTCATGGATTACAACAGGAAAGGTTGCCTTCTACTGTCCTCTGAAGCCAACCTAGAGAAGTATTTTCATCAAAGTAAGTGGTCTAAATAGATTCCAACATGATCATTCTTCCGCCTGACAATGTAATGTGGCCCTAGTGGATGAAGTACTGCTCTGTAAATGTAGGGAATTTAGAGTCAGTGCCCAACTGTGTCAGAGACTGCCAACTTTAGGATCTTCTTACCTCATTTTGCTCACTGTTAAAATGTGGACACTGTTGCCATAATAAAATTTGGGTAAGTTACATAAAAGAACATTATAATATTCACAAATCCTGCATATGGCTATTTCCTAAATATATATTCTTGGATTTTCATTGTCTCGTTTCTGAAATTTCACATTATGAACAATTAATTCATCTGTCAAATGCCCAAATGAGAAGACAAAAGCTGTGATACAAAATGCCCTCTTTTAACATAGTCTTTGGAGCTTTTCACAATGCTGCAAAATTATAATCTAGAACAGTCTTGCAAACAAATTACAAAAAGCTCTAAGTTTAACACTATCTTTCCTACGTACATAACAGGCAGTGACAGGGTTTTTTTAAGCCACAAAGCACTCTAAGTAGTGTAGGTCTACGACCACAAAATATATTGAGTAAAATGGATTTCAAACACAAAATAGAACCTGAAGAAGTTTTGTTTACATCACACACACACATACACACACACACACACGAACCCTAATCCCAAACAGGGACTCTATCAGGGGCTCTTTGAGAAGTCCGAAAATATACAGAGATGGCACTTCACAACTCTCCAATTAGGGATGGAGATAAATCTCCAGCTAAAGCTAGTGATTTTCCCCCAACTTTATTAAAGCTAGTATTTTAAATAATCTTTCATATCTGAAAATTTCTAGTACATTCTCAACTCGATTTTCATCCACTCTCTAGGCAATAAGCAAGCATGAAGGAAATATATATATATATATATTTTTAGGAACTCCACATTTATATTGCTTCTGGTGAGACAATCTTAAGAGAATTTTGATGGGTTTCTTCCCTTTAACCTAGGATTGAAAAAAGAATCCAAAAGCAGTAAAAAAAAATAATAATAAAAATACATTTAAAACCCACAAAAACTAAACGTATAGCATTTCCCCATGTAACAGTGAAAACAGTTCAGTGAACCAGCCTCAGTGTCTTTACGTTTTTCAGAAACAACCTACTCATTATGGGGCTACTCAGACCACTTGAAGAATACCCCAACCTTGATGGTAAACAATAGGAACTGGACAGTAAGCTCCAGTTTCATTTTTTTTTAAATTTTCTAATTTTTTAATTTTTAATTTTTTTTAAAGATTTTATTTATTTATTGGAGAGAGAGAATGAGAAAGAGAGAGCACGAGAGGGGGGAGGGTCAGAGGGAGAAACAGACTCCCCGCTGAGCAGGGAGCCCAACGCGGGACTTGATCCCGGGACTCCAGGATCATGACCTGAGCCGAAGGCAGTCGCTTAACCAACTGAGCCACCCAGGCGCCCTCCAGTTTCATTTTTAATCTACAACAGGAACAGCAAATTACAGCCTGAGAGCTAAATCTAACCACCTATTTTTGTAGATAAAGTTTTACTGGAACACAGCCACATTCATTTGTTTTCATATGGCTGTCTTCACGCTACAATGGTAGAGTTGAGTAGCTGTGACAGATGCTGTATGGCTCACAAAGCCTAAAATATTTACTATCTGGTAGTTTACAGATAGTTTGCCAACCCTTGGTATACAAAATCTAAAACTGATGAAAATCAGTATAAACAGGTCCATGAGATAAAAAGTTAACTAAGAACTCATACAATTTACTTTTATTTATATTACAGTGTATTGAACAGACTCTACAGGCAAACTCTGATACTACTTACCTGATTAAAAAGCATTCTAACCCTCATACACTGTTGGTGGGAATGTAAAATGGCATGACAGCTTTGGGAAATAGTCTGGCAGTTCCTCAAAATGTTAAACACAGAGTTACCATTTGACCCAGCAATTCTACTCCTACGTATATACCCAAGAGAAATAAGAATATATGTCCACACAAAAACTTGTAGGTCAATGTCCATAGCAGGATTATTTATGATAACCAAAGGATGAAAACCACCCAAACGGCCCATGAACTGATGAATGGATCAGCAAAATGTGGTCTATCCACACAACGTAATATTACTGGGCTTTAAAGATGAAGTACCAATACATCTACAACTTGGATAAACTTTGAAAACATTATGCTCAAAGAAGCAGTCATATATGGTATGATTCCATTTATATGCAATGTCCAGAACAGACACATCTGTAGAGATAGAAGGTAGATCGGTTGTTACTTAGGGTTAGGGAAAGATGGGGTTGAGAGCTAACATATACAGGGTTTCTTTTTGGGGTGATGAAAATGTTTGGAAATTTCTTGTGGTGATGGTTGCACAACTCTGTGAATATACTAAATCCCACTGAATTGTACACTTTACATTGGTGAATTTTATGGTATGTGAATCACATCTCAATAAAGTTGTTACCAAAAAAATGCATTCTATTAACCTGCTGAAACATCTAAAATCAGAATGTTAGAGTCTTATATTTAGGACTAGCCCTGAAAAGACAACCTCTGTTCATACTAAATGACAAGCAGTAAAACAGTACTGAAGAGCAGGCGTCTAGATGGGTCATATATAACCAGGTATGAATCCCCATGCTGCCTCTTATTATTATTGACACTTTGCCCAGGGCAAGTTACTGATCATCTTGCTCAGCTTCCTCATTGGTTAAAGGGGAGAGGGTGATTGCCTCAAAGGGAAGGCTGGTGGCCAAGGTTAAATTAGAAAAATATAAACAATTTAACACTGTGTCCAGCATATGATGAACACTCAAGCTATAGAATTTGAGAACAAAAAGAAGAGAAAAAAATTCCTAACGTTATCCCTAAAAACTTTAATTTTATGCTTATTGTTTGAATTTCTTATATATGTAATCTGTGTCACTAAACTAAAATAGGAGCTGTGAACCCAAAATTGCTCTAAAAAATAAGGTTCGTTATTTTAAAAAATAGGATAAATATTTTTTAAGCTTCATTAAGATTTAATTTTCCCGACCTGTATTCCTCTACTCTGTTTTCTAAATGAGGAAACAAGCATAAAAAGATGACATGAGTTACCCAGGAAGACGACTAACAAATCATTCAGGCCTGACCTCCTCTGTAAAGATTTCCCCAACTTCCTTTTACGACTAGGAAGGAGGTCACAGTCTCTGGATTGCTCATTTAACACTCCTTCAACAACTGAGTACTTACTGTGTGTCAGTTACCAAGTTACGCGGAGGATACTAGGTAAACAAGTCAGATGCAACCCTGGCTTTAACAGGACTGAATGTCTAGTTATATTAGATTTAAACAATTTGTCAACTTCTCCCATTGACAGAGAGCTCCTTGAGGCCAGAGAACTCAAGTATTTGGTGAATAACGGGGCGCCTGGCTGGCTCAGTCAGTGGAGCACTCGACACTTGATCTCAGGGTCGTGAGTTTGAGCCCAACGATGGGGGTAGAGTTCACTTAAAAATACATTAAAAAGGGCGCCTGGGTGGCTCAGTCGGTTAAGCGACTGCCTTCGGCTCGGGTCGTGATCCTGGAGTCCCGGGATCGAGTTCCGCATCGGGCTCCCTGCTCGGCAGGGAGTCTGCTTCTCCCTCTGACCCTCCCCCCTCTCATGCTCTCTCTCTCTCTCTCACTCTCCCAAATAAATGAATAAATAAAATCTTTAAAAAAAAAATACATTAAAAATATTTTAAAAAATGATAATGGCAATTAAAATAACAACAACTACCTTTAGTCATTTTACACAGATCATGTTATTTAATCCTCACAACAATCCTGCAAGGCATATACTATCATCCTCATTTTACAGATAAAGAAACTGAGACTCAGAGAGGTTAACTAACTTGGCCAGGGCCACACAGCTAGAAATGAACGCATAAATGAACAAATGAAGAAACTGTTAGCACCACTAACAATTTTATCCACATGATAGGAAAGAATGTTCATTTCACCATATTATTTATGTAATAGAGCCTGTGTTTAGCACTGAGAAAGTGCACATTTGGAAATTGTTGAAACTTATCTACATAGCTGCCAAAAGTAATTTGAGTATCTCAGAGACATTCTAGAAATAAAAAATACTTATGCTGCACTTTACAATCACTAATCCATGCAAATAGCTTGTGAAGTGGCTATCATTCTTTCTATAAATAAGAAGAAAATGGCCACACTGTGCCCAAAGGCTACCAGATCAATCTTAGGGGGCTGCCTCACAAACTACAAAACAATGTCGATCCATATGTTTGGGGTAAAGTACATACCAAGGGTAAGCAGAAAGGCTGAAAATCTATGACGTTTCCTAAAAACACAAATTAGATTCCATAAAATAGCAGTGGTATAATGGTAATCTGCCCATCTTAGCAGGCCTAGAGAACTCGTAATTGCATTAATAACATCAAGAGTATTTTAATAAAACATTAGAACCTGCGTATAGCTAGGCAGTTATATTTCCATCTTAGATTTAAATATATCAAGATACTCTAAACTCGGGGTTACAATTAAAAGCCTGAAATACAGACTCGACATAGCAGAGTTTGGATATTATTAAACTACACTGAGAGAGAGAGAGAACACAGTCACCATTCCAAACTGTAAATGATTCAAATATTCAAAACAATGGTAACAAAGCAAAACAAAGTGTATTAAAAGAAATAAGAAAGACTTGGCGCCTGGGTGGCTCAGTCGTTAAGTGTCTGCCTTCAGCTCAGGTCATGATCCCAGGGTTCTGGGGTCGAGCCCTGCATCGGGCTCCCTGCTCTGCGGGAAGCCTGCTTTTCCCTCTCCCACTCCCCCAGCTTGTGTTCCCTCTCTCGCTGTGTCTCTCTCTGTCAAATAAATAAACAAAATCTTTAAAAAAAAAAAAAAGAAATAAGAAAGACTGGAAAAAATAATGTGCAACAGTTCAGTGATAGAACACGGATGCTAAAATGAAATAATGTGCACTTACATACCAAAAAATTGGCTTAAGTACAATAAAGTAATCATTTCTTATTGTGAATGGGTGTGCACAACTACAAAAAGCCAATGAACAAAGTTAGTTGGAGAGCAGGGGGGTAGAGGGACATTAACTACACTCATCCAAAGGGGACCCAAAACCTTGAGACAAGGAAGGATGTAGTTCCCTGTGGGGAAGGGATTTAAGAAAATAAGAATGGTTTGACTAATATCAAGAACTTAAAGTAAACGTAAATGTAAAATTTACCATGTCATTTCATTAAAGGCTCCCATTTAATTTAAAGTTATGCACCACGCTGAGGAATGAAAAACACCTAATCTTAGGAAAACCAAATGGTTTTACCTAAAAGCCAGCCATCAGAATCTACAAAACACAATTATAATGAAAAAGAAACCAGCTCCTTTTTTTTCACCCTAAATATGCTGTTGAGATGGATTCACAGAGAAATACTGCATTGCCAACATGCACAGAACCTTGCTTTTCAGTCACACCATGAATTGATATTTAATATTATATTCATTTTGATAGATGTTTTAAATTGCCTCTCTGCTATAAACAAGCCCTTTTTTTTTTGATCGTCCATCACAGTGTGTTGGCATTTTACATTATTGATCCTCCCCATGTTAAAACTTCTGTGACATCCAGCTATCCTGACTTTTCTAGCTCAGTGCATTACACAGCAAACCACAGCTCTCCAGCTTGGTCACCTGTCAAAAACTCATTCACTCAGTTTTACTTCCCAAACCTTCACTGTCATTCCAGACCTCTCACCCGAACTCCAGTTCAGCATTTCCAGTGATGTCTACTTACAAATGGCTTGCACTCAACTCAAAGCTACAATAACCAATCCATACCATGGAATACTGGGCAGCGGTTTAAGAGGAGACAGAGTTCGACAGAGACATAGATGCATATGGAAAGGTCATCAGAGACACTGTTTTTCAATGAAAAATTAATATTTCAGCATAGTGTACAAATATGATCCCATTCTGTTTTTTAAACAAAGACCTTCCAGAAATATGCACAAGACCTGGACAATGGTTACCTCTGGAGAATGGGGTCATGGATGGTGGGAGAATGGAGAGAGAGACGCATTTACCTCTGTACGGTCTAAATCTTAAAATTAATTTTATAATTTATTTTGTAAAGACTAGTCAATTTATAAAGAGAAAGTAATAGAAAATTATTAAATCTCAACATTGCAAATAGATATTAACTTCCTTTAAGCCAAACTAGCTTCAGACACGAAATCTTCCTGGTGTGGACGAAGGGAGACTCTCCCTATACTGACTCGGCTCTATGACTAGTCATACCAGAATACCATAATGGCCATGAGGATAATTACATTGCACTCAGTTCAAAGAGGGGATACCAAGACAATGGGTGGCCCCAGGAGAGAAAGAAGAGAGCAGGTCCTGTCGCACCTTGAGCCCTGTTGCATGAACTCAGAGCCAAATCTGGTGGTTTTAGAATCTGCACTGCCAGTTGCAACTAAAAAATAAAACCCAAAATGCGAGAGCTGCACACCCCATCAGCTCGTTGGCTGGGGTCAGGGACCTGCTCTGCAGCAGTAACTCAGTCACTTGCCTATTTAGGTGTGCAGTGCTGGCCGACAGCCTAGACGCTTACAACTCAGCAGCTGCAGTTCAGCACACGGTTTTCAGAGTCAGTGAGAACAACTGCAGGATTTTTAGCACAGGATATAGGAATAACCACCCCGTGGAAACCACCCCACCCCACTCTCAACAGACACCTATCTCTGACACCTCATTACTTCTGGTTTGGCAAGTTAGGAGTCATTAATCAACGATTCTGTTTGTTGGGGCAGGGGGGTGGAAAGGAAAAACCTGGAGAGTAAAAGGCGTAGAGAAAGTTCCAAAACAAATTGTATTTTGGATGGATGGGCAAGATTCTCTATTTCCATTGCTAAAGAATGCAGAGACTTATCAGTTTGGCGACAAACGTGGATATCTCATTAATGAGAAAGACAAAAAGAAAAATGAAATGGGTGAAACAATGAATAGTCGTATGGAACCTCTAATGAAGGGGTGAAAAATAGAACTAGAGTGTCGAACAATTAAAATTTGCTGTAAATAAGCTCTGAAAATGAAGGCATGGGCCTCACTTTAAAGAAACCCGATGTAGCATTTTTAACAACTGGAATGGGCAGCAGAATGCGGCATGAAATGAATGGACTTTGGAACCAGTTGCAATTCCATGTGATCTTGGGCAAGTTACCCCTCTCTGAATTGCAGTGTTTTCTGAAAAACAGGTATAATCAGAGGAGATAATATATGTAAAGTGCCTCATATTAGAAGGCATAAATGTCAATTCCCCTTATGAAGTAAGCATTAAGTGATAAAAAGATTTTTGTTTTTACCTTTAAACAATCTTATGTCAAAGTTCTTTTAAACAGTGCTTTTGGCAAATTTAAAATGTGAAAACATTTACAAAAATGCAGTAATTCAAGAACAATCTCAAAAAGGAAGGCATACTTGCTTCTTTAATTTGTTGAGTGGAGCTACAGCTGGGGACGGTAAAAGAATTTTCAATTTAAAGGAAATATCCAGGAACACAATTTAAGGCGCATGAGAGGTAGTTTGTCAGGTGAAGTGTTGCAGATTCAAGGGGGAAAACGGAGGGGGGCGAAGTGCACATGTCAAGGACATAGAAGCAGGTCACAGTCGTAGCACGCAAGGGAGTCACAGGAAGTCTTTATAAAGACAACGGCCCAACGACACTTCAGAAACTCCAAGTGCTAAGGCAATCTGTAGAGAGCAGGTATGAGGAAGACTCCGAGAAACCCGTGCACATGCAGAAAAGCTCAGTTCCCTCCAAATCGTCCCAGAAGCCAAACACCATCATCAGGAATCAACACTGCTTACCTACTCCCCAAAAGGCCCGCCACGTGCAGGCATCCACACCGTGTTTAACAGGTTTTTCTTCTGTGGAACTGCAGCTAATCCCCCTTGGCTTGAATCTTTCTGAGCCACCAACAGGCTAGTGGGTGACTGTGTTTCTTCTACCTTGCTACACAACTGTCACTCTGATCAAGCACTTCTTTCATGAAACATCTACACATTTCTGGTAAATTCCTGGTTCCTTCGGGCTCATACTTTTCCAGACACTAAAAACTAATTTACCTACAATGTCTAGATACAATTTCCAAGAAAGATGTTCCAACGTATTGTAATGTTCCCCTCTGTGGTACTGGAAATCCAAATCAGTGGGCCAACCAATATATGTGCAAGCCATGGTGATTAGTAAAAAGAGTAAAGCTGAATTTTTTGTCATGTTAAATTACATATTTTACAAATGATTAAACCAGTGTTTACATAAAGGCTGCATTTAACTCAATTCTCTGGTAAACGGTGTTACCGGAATTGCAAGTGTGGACTTGAAGTATATAAGCAACATAACCACACTCTTTTAATAGAGTATATGTGCAAACACAATCCATACTGAACTGATAAATCTCTTAATATTAAATTAAGTCGTTGTAGTGGACAGCCACCATCAACTGTTAATTGAAGCAATCCTCGTTCCATGTTGTTCCAAACATCAGTCACTGTGTTAGCATCAGACGAGCGTCATAAATCAATGTGAATCTTAAAAGACCCAAGAAATCAAAGCCACACACAGGCTGAAACAAAATTCTGAACACCAGGGCTCAGAGACACAGCATAGAGGAGATAAAATCCCCGTTTTGGTCTCTTGGCTTCAATACCTCCCAAAAAGCATTTGTTCTACTTTTCAAAACCTGTAAGCCTCTGAAAAGCCAGTCCCAAAATATTACATACATCACCCAAGTTTTAAACCAATGAGTCAATCGTAGCTGCATATTAGAATCACTTAGAGAGCTTTCAAAAAATACCAGTGTCCAGGACCCACTCCCAGAGATTCTGATTTTATTGCTCTGACACAGGGCCCTGGCATTGATCTTTTTTAAAAGCTCCCCTGGTGATTCTAATATGCAGCCAGGTAGAGAGCCACTGCTTCAAACTAATACAGCCTTTTGGGACAATAATTGCTCTGAGGTTGATAAACATGCTTTTTGCCTTTTAATGAGATTTTATTAAAACTACTCAATTCATTCCATAGCTAATGAGCAACCGTTACATCGCAGGCCCTGTGTTAAGTAATGGAGAAAGATATATATGTTCCCTGCCCTCAAGAAGCTCCCTATTCGCTAGGTAGAGAGACTCGTGAATAAGAAACTGTAATTAAATATGGTAAGTGCTCTCAAGGTACAAGCAAATTCAGCATGCCTCACAAACTTGCATGTCATCCTTGAGCAGGGGTCATGCTGCATCATTCCAAATTTAGTGTATGTCCTACCAAAGCAGGAAAGTCAGAAGTTACAGGTTACTAAGAATCCTAAATACCAGGGCAAATATGCAGCCCATACAAGGTGAAAACGGTGTGCCTTTTGCTATTTTCTTTCACAGAAACTCCTGTACCATGAAGGTAGGCATTTCTAAGCTTTAATTTGGATGAATCATCTTTAAAATTGCCTTCATGTAATATTACTGATTGTACACTTACCTCTAAAGCAAAAGATACAGTAAATGATCACGGCATAAAAATGAGCCAATTTCCTGCATTTGCATAAAATCTTTCTTTCCCACTAGTTGCTACATTTGAGAGGATGAGAAGTTTTGGGACTAGGATAAGGTCCCATCATTGGCGATTTGTTTCAGTCACTTGAAAGATGTGACACAGGAAAATGTTATGGAAACAATGGGCATTCAAAGGAGCTTTTGTAAGATTTTCAAAAATAAGAAACATGGGGAAAGAGTTTAATTTTTTTTTTTAAAGAAATGGCATCCTCCCAATATTCCTAATGAATCAGGCTCATGATTCCCTCGCAGACACTGGATGAGTGAGTGAGTCCATAAGCAGTGAGGTAGGGGAGTGAGTGGGTGGTCAATTGATCTTGAAAATTGAAATCCGTTTTAAAGTACCTCAGTGGAAATTTAAGCCTATTAACACCTAAGGGTCAAAAACAATTTGTGATACTAATTTGGTATACAAGAAAATCACAATTCTAGAGAACTTGGATAGAAATCAACAAAAAGGTTTCCAGTACAAGTGAACATCTTCAAGGCCTTTCTGTTTAAAGCTACAGTTGAACAAATGCTAAGTTAAAATGTATGCTGTCAAGGTCCCTGCAAGAAAATCTCAAGTGAATTTCAATTTCCAGATCAAGATATGCTGAGACAATTTACCGGAGAAACCTTCAACCTTTACACAGGGTGAGGAACACTATCATTGCATTCTTTACCACGAAGGCTACCTTGAATTCATTATTTCATGAAATGACACATTATAAATGGCACTGACCAAGTCAGACTTTGTAGGGTATGAATGAGATTTCAAGTTCACAATAGTTAAGGAAGCCATAGGGTACCCATCACCTTAGAATCAGCTTGCTCTCCCTCCTTATGCAGCTCTGAAGCAATAGAAAAGATGAATTTAGTTCTTACCAGAGGTGTTTCCTGAAAACATTCAATCAATTACAAGCCAGCAGAACACTGTGCTAATGTGATGCTGACCACTTCGTTTTGATATCCAAAGAGATCATATCACTCTTTCAGACCTTAAGGAATCAGAACTGGTTACTAACATTGACCCAATGATGGCTATATTCCGTCATCACAATATAAGTAACACTTTAATTTCACATTTTCCAATTATGACTTTGCTGGCTCATTTAAAGCAAATATAACTAAGACACAACAAGTATAATTCACCCACACACACGATCATTTGGGAGCTTTTGGGAAACCCTAATTTACCTTCACCGGGTGCTAAGAATGAAGAAACCAACCAAGGAGATTTTTTTAAAAACACGTTTGTTTCTACAGAACAGTGCTATCCACATATGGTTGTGGAGCACTTGAAATGTGGCTAGTCCAACTGAGAAACTGAATTTCCAATTTTATTTAATTTTAATTAATCAAAATTTAAATTTAGAAAGAGATATCGATTAGGTTATTAGAAAACTTTTAGATACGTTTGGGAAAACTTGGGTGTGTGAATCTACTTTTGCAAATGCAAAGGTTATGAAACCCAAATACAGATCAAGTATTTCCGGTGAAAATTTAGCTTAGTGTCAGAATTGAGATGTGTTGTTAGTGTAAAATACACACTGGATTTCAAAGACTGAGTACAAAAAGAAAGGATGTAAAATACCTCAATAATTTCTGCACTGATTATGTGTTGAAATGCTAATAGTTTGGATCTAGTGTGTTAAATAAAATATTTTATTAAAATTGATTGCACCTATTTGCTTCTAATTTTTTTAATGTGGCCATTGCAAAATTTGCATATATAAAATTTGTGTATAGAAAAATTACACATATGTCTTGCATTATATATCTTTGGACAGCGCTGCTCTAGAGCACTTCCATAAGCACTTTACAGGGCACATTTGGATATCCTTCCTCTCCTAGACAGGCTGGTCATGTAACAATAGGGGCAAGGAGTAACATGTCCTTGTATCCATTGGGTCTGAGCAAAGTGTGTAGCAAGCTCTACTCATAATTTCACCAAGTGAGGCAACACGGTAATACCTCAGCACAGAAGGAAAAATACAAGTTATCAGCACTTAAACAAATTGAAATCCAGTACTGCAGACAACTTAAAAGGGATACAGCCAACTGCTCTAAGGTCTTGGTTTCATTTCCCAACTGCGGACCTTAAAATAGACAATAAAGCACCGCTTTCAAAAAGAGGTAAAATATTTCAATGGTAGCTACCTAGCGATCCTTAATAAAGAAGCAAAAATTGCTCTTAAATCTTATCTCCTCAACTTCTAAAGGCACAGAATACACGCCTAACTAGGAAATCAACTTCCGATCGCCAGCCTTTTCCCTCACAAGCAAATTAGCAGGATTGTGCACTTGGAATACTGTTTGACAAGAATGAAAAGGAAACTATTCAAAATAGATTTAAGGAATGGACAATTAGATGAGGAACTGCAGATTTAATTCTCAATCAGCACTGTGATTAATCTGATTCCCTGCTTTTCCCTAGTGTAATTTTACAACACAGATGAAAGGATGAGCATTTGGACTGTCAGTTCTATATTCTAGACCAGCCCGGTGACTCAAAGCAGACGGCTCTACCACACGAACCACCACCATCCCAACAACAGTCGAGGGAAGCCTCGAACACTGATTGAACAGTCATTGCATAACGAGGCATTAAAAATTCGGATACCCCCAACTCTTTCCACGCTGGTCTACACCAGGTGAGGAATTTGCTGAAACTGAACGCACCCCGTCTGAAAATGACCCCCTCCAATCCGTGCATGGGGTGAACACAAAGGCATCTATCTAATATCCTGCACAATAGACACACACCCCACAATTAAAAACCCTGGACGTTCTCTCTCTGTCGCTCCATGCAAGCAAAGGAAAATGCAAGCTGCTCTTTTCGTTAATGGTCTGTGGTACACGCAAGGTAACAATAACCCCAACTGTTCCCAGGAAGCAACTATAAAATCGGGTCTGCCACGTCCCTGTGCAACCGTCAGATAAAATGCAGACAGCGGATTTCGGCCGGCCCCACGCCTCGTGGGGTGGCCGACCTCGGCTCGGTGGCTTCCACGGATCGCTGAGAACCCCCCCGGACCCCCGCCCCGCAGGAGGTCCAGGTACACGTCTATAAATACGCCCGGGTGAGGAGGACGAGGGAGGCGGAGGGGAAGGGAGGGCAGGGGGCAGGCCCAGAGCGGGTGCCGGTGCGGGAGGACTCGGGCATCACTGAAATGCATTTTTCCACACTCCCGCTCCCTCGCGTGGGGACTCACTTGCCGATCACCTCGCAGAGCTCGTACACATCCTCGAACAGCACGTCGTCGTCGGCCATGGTCCGGAGGGGACAGCGGCCGCAGCGTGGAGGGCTCCGAAAACGGGGGTGGGGGCGCCAAAGAGCTCAGTGCCCAGCCCCTGGCTCGCCTCCTCCCCTCAGGACCCGCGAGCCCTCGGTGCTGAGGACGCCCGAGTGGGGCTGCGAGGCCCGGAGACTGCGGCGCTTTCCTCTGCGGGCGACGGCCCCGGCGCGGGCGGCGGGGCCGGGGCGCGGGAGCGAGGGCGGCCCGGGCCCGGCGCCGCCCGCCCGCCCGCTGCTCCTCGCGCTGCTCGGGCCGCGCTGCCCGGCGTGCGGATCCTCGGGGACGGCGCGGCGCCGCGCTCTCCTCTCGTCAGCCCGCGCGGGCCGCGAGGCCGCGACCGCTCCCTCTGCCGAGTCTGGCTCCGGCGCGGCGCGGGGCAGCTCAGGCTACAAGGGGGGCCGCGGCAGGACCATGGAGGGAGGATCACCGCGGAGGGAGGTGGCGGCGGCAGATCGGCGCTGGGGACCAGGAGGCGGCGGCAGAGACGCTCCCTCCTCCTTCTCCTCCTCCCGCCGCCGCCGCCGCCCGCCTGAGAGTGGGAGGGGGCTTCGCGGGACTGGCTGTCTGTGCGGGCGGGAGTCGCGGCCACCGCCTTCAGCTCCTCCTCCTCCGCCCCAACCGCCGACGAGCTCGCGAGCCCCGCGCACCCGCCTCGCGCACACACGCCCTCCTCCCTCTACGGCCGCGCGGCTTCCAGAACCACAGGCCCCGCCCACTCCAGCCCGTCGGGAGGCGGTGGCCGAGGGACTGGGAACCTGGCTGAGCGGCGCATGCGCGCGCCGCGGGCCACGTCACGGCGAACGGGCGGGCGTCGGGGATCTAGAAGGGGTGGGGGGTTTCGGCCAGAGGGGCGCGTGGGCCGCAGCTGTTTAGGTGGGAGCCGGTCGGGTCGTCCCCTCCGCGACCGAGCGGCGGAAGGGGCCCTGGGACAAAAGGTCCACGACCGAACGCACGTTCTTGGCTCTCCGCAGCGAGAGGCTCTAACCCCCGTCGCTCCCCTGTCCTTTTGTAACCGCAGGAAACCTTGCCCAGTTTTTGCTGGGGAAAGAGGCTGGGGAAGGGTCCTAATGAATGGGAAAAGCAAGAAGAGAGGTGGAGACGCTGACATCCCAGACCATGCTAGGTGGCGGATGCTTTTAGTGCCACTGCTGCATTCCTTATTTCAAATGAGGTTTGGGGAAGGGGGGTCGTCCACCTACAAGAAGAACCAGACAAAAACTGTCCAGGAAGGTGTGCAACAATAAGTGACAATTCATAGCGACAGCTTCTCCCTCATTCTGCCCCAAACTCCACAAATATCTATCCAGCGCTTGCCCTCAGTAGAGACAGCCTAGAGAGAGGTCAGGAAGGCAGGGACAGACACTTTAATCCCCTTTGTATGTCGCCTCCCCCCACCGCCAAGCTTTCAGTACCTACCCTGCTCCCTGTACTCCTTATAAATGTTAGACATGTCAGGATAAAAATGCAACTAGAGGGAGTGGATGCACAGGGCAGCCAGCGAGTGAGGTTCTGGGTGTTGCCGCTGTGCTAGGTTGTATTCAATATGAAGATTTCTGTTCAACTGAGCATGTGCAGAATGAGCCAACGCCATCAGACAGGTATATGCCTCAGTTAAGAACCAATAAAAAAAGTCTTTGTTCCTCTGCACAGCAGAAGTGCCCAATTAGTTCATAAGTCAGCTTCTAGAAATTATCTGGTAAAATTCTCAGTGCAGTAATAAAAAAGAAAAAGAAAGAGATAGTATTTACCAAAATGTGGCGGGGGGGGGGGAGTGGAGACTCAGCCTATTTTCTCTTCAGAAACGTTTTGTGCAAACCCTTGACCACTCCCTCAAGAGACTGAGAGATTTGCCAGTGTTAAGGATTTGAATACTAAACATTTTTTTGCAATGCAATTCAGAGGGAAAATGTAATTGTATGAGAAGGTCTTCCTCATTTCCCCAACAGCTTGTGCATTCTCTAGACAGGGAGATTTCAAGCCTGAGAAACATTGCCTCCATTAAGAGTCCAGCAGTTCCAAGTCACTGTCACCCTAAGTTGGCATGTCCACCTGGTGCACAGTGACCCTCACAAGTCACCTTGTCAGCTTCACTTCCTCTCCCCAGCCCAAGTCTGAGTTATGCCAAGACTTATCAACTTCATTTTGGGGCTTGTTATCTTCCACAGAGGTAGAAAAGGACAATTATAAAATTGTGGAGTTGAATAAAAAAAGACAATTATAGAGATAGGATTGCACCCCACTCATGGAATCACAGCCAGTTTTGATCTGGAAAGAGCCTTAGACATCAGCCACTCCAACTCAGTCATTTACAGATATGGGAGATGTGGTGCTTGCCCTCTCATGAGCCATTCCACCCCTCCACCGTAGGGTAGCGGCTCTGGGTTTGACTGGGATTGCAACCACCTCACCTGGAGAGGAGAGTCCTGATTTATTAAACTAATAAATGCAACCTTCTTGCCACAATGATGGGCCTAACTTAATCAGCTCCTGGCATTCCATGGTCGCTGGTCTTGAGTGGTTCAAGGTCTTCCAATTAGCACAAAGCTCAAGACTTCCCTCCCACCCATGATCTCTCTTTCTCCCCATCCCAGCCCCCAACCACCACATTGGCCTTGAACAAGAAGGTATGCAGCCTCAGTTGCTGCCATCAGACATCAGTACCCGTGAGGGTAGTCAGACCTAAGATGAAGGTGGACTTGAGGGGCAGCAGGGTGATGTCCTCAGTGACATTATCAATCTCTTGTTTGGCCAACTCTCTACACTTTCCAGTCATATAGGGCAATGAATTCGCTTATTGTTTAAGTCATTTTGAGCTGAGTTTCCTGTTACTTTTAGAGAAAGCGTCCTACAAATGGTACAACAAATGAGAAAAATTCAGAGACAAACATATGTCCATGGTCACATATTTCACCGAACATCTCACCTGAACCTAGATCTCCCAGCTCCGGTGTGGTATTTAGTCATGCAGAAGTTCTCTGCAATGCACATCCCTGAGAACTCAGAGCACGCATTCTGGCTGGAGGTAGCGCCTCTCTGCTTCTACAACTAAAATGACCAAAGCTTTTAGGGGCACCTGGGTGGCTCAGTAGTTGAGCATCTGACTTCGGCTAAGGTCATGATCTCAGGGTCCTGGGACCAAGCCCCCGGGTCCAGACCCAGGCTGGGCTCCAGGTCGGGCTCCAGGTCGGGCTCCCTGTCATCAGGGGTCCAGTTCTGTGTTCAGCAGGGAGTCTGCTTCTCCCTCCCCCCTCTGTCCTTCCCCCTGCTCTTTTTTTCTCTCTCTCTCTCTAAAATAAATACACAAACTCTTAAAAAAAATAAAATGACCAAAGCTTTTAAAGTTAAATTAGTTAATTCTTCTCTGGGTTTCTTACAAAAATCTAATACTCTTCCAACAAATATAAGCACAGGTATAAATGGTCAGGTGTCAATAACCTGTTTTAGTTTTCACAGAGAAAATGTTAAAGTAACTAGGTGCATCAGTTAGATTGTGCTCAGATATTAATAACTGAATATAATGGCAGTTTAAACAAATAGGGGCTTATCTTCCTCACAGAGCCAGAAGTCTGGGGGTGGGTGGTTACTAACACTGGACCAGCTACTCCACAGGATCATCAGTGGCCAAGTTCTTTTCCTCCACTCTGCGATCCTGGGCGTGTTAGCCTCTCATCCTCAGGCTTGTTCTTTCACCATTGCAAGATGGCTACTGCAATTTCCAGCATCAAACTGCATTCAGGGGCAGGATTCAGGAAGGCAACAAGGGTGGGCAAGGCCATTTTGCTCCCTCTCCCATCTCTTGGTAAGGAAAGAAAATCTCTCTGTCCCACATCACTGGCCAGAACAGTCGAACAGCAACCCTCGCCTGCGTGGGAAGCTGGTGATGTGGCTATCTGACTTTTCCTGCCTCCTTTTGGAGGTGGGCAAGGGAGAAGCAGGTGGGGAATGGACTCTGGCAGCCCATCAGCAGTATTTCCAATATTAAGGAAATTATCAATGAAATAATTCTAGATCTTCATCATAATGTAGATACAACTCAAGTGTATGACTGATAGAACATGACTGATATATATATATATAATAACTTTAAAAATTCAGAAACATTTAAAAACCCACAAGGTTGGAGTTGGTACTAGAGAAATTTGATTCTCAGATGGCAGTGGAAATCTTCAATGACTTTGAGGCATTGGACTTCCTCGAAGTTGCATTAGACATTCTCAGGTTGTTGGGCTCCCGCATAATTTCAACATGACACAGATACAAAAGGGAGTAACACACTCTAGAGAAATATTAGCATGAGAACAACACAGAGGTCAGGGTGGCATAGGGTTAATTTAGGCAATTCGGGGTTCAGCCTCATTCAGTAGCTATGATTGTTTAAGCAAAAAATATTATTACTGAATTAATGAATAAAATTAAGACTGACACTTCTAAACTGGAATAAAGTGATTGCCTTGTGATATAAGCAGGCCATTCTAAGCTGAGATGAAAGACACCGTTGGTGTCTCTGGAAAAAGCTGCATAGACTAGACTTATATTCTGATATCACACTGTGAATCATTTATTTTATATTCATCTTCAATATCATGTTGCAAATCATTTATTTTATATTCCTTGCATGAATGTCTACTCTAGCCACTGAGGTTACAGCTACAAATAAAGCAGACATGGTCTCTGCCTTTGCCGAGTTTTGCTCTAAAAGAAAACAAATTTCAGGCAAGTAATCACAATGAAGAGTAACAGTCATTAGGTTGTGGGAAGTATGGAGAGCTAATAGCAAGCGGACCTATAGGTCAGGGAAGGCCAACTGAGGCAATGTTTAAACTAAGACTAAAGAAAGAATAGAAATTAACAGGGTAGGGAGAGTGGGAGCCAGTTGATCATAGGTAGAGAGAACAGCATTTGTGGAGTCCTGGAGGTGAGGAAGAATATGCTCTTTCAGAGAAGTAGGTCATGGCTGAATCACAGAGTGTAGGAAGAAAGAGGTCAGAGGTGTCAGAGAAATAGGCAAGGCCCAGAAAGCAGAAGATGTCAAACACCATCTTAAAGAGCTCACCCCTTGGAAGACCGCACACTTCAGTGACACTAGAATCTTATGTGTAGACTGAGCCCCCCCAAAAGGTCCAAGCATGAATGGAATTTTACATAAATAACTCTTCTCTGTGCTTGGTGCATACTGTCCCCTCCCTTAGTTACTTTTAAAATACAGGTACTCCTCTAGTAAATATGAAATCCCTCCAATCATTTGAGCAGACACTGTAGGTACTCCACTCAAATCCCCATTGCTCCCTTTTACTATTTCCGTATGTGCCCCTCCCCCAGCTTCAGCATGGTTTTACTTCTGAAGCCCACGCCTGTAACTTCAGAGGACTTCCCACAAGCTCCTGGAATCATTTTGCCCCACATGGAAGTGCCTGGGCATTTAGGTCTCTCTGGCTATTTAATGGAGGAATGTAGAAGCCCAGTTACCTTCCCTGAGGGACAGGGGACAACTTTGCGGGTTTACTTACAGCCCGAGCTCCCCTTGGGAACAGGACACACAGGACTTTCCCCGGCTTCTGCCCCCTCCCTCTCCTACTACTTCTTTCTCTCATTCCCTAACAGGTTTCTCCTGAGAGTTCTTCCTTAATAAATCATTTGCTCATGAATCCCCTTATCAAGATCTGCTTTGGGGGAACCCCACCTAGGCTGGTGGTGTTTCCCAAAGGGACAATTGCCTCTGAATCACCTGGAAGCTTATGAAAATAGTTTCAAATGTTGATTCCCGGACCCTACACAGGACTTACTGTATCTGAATGTCCTAAAGCATGTCGTAGGAATCTGTATTTTTATAAGCTCCCCAAGTGAGCCTTAAATACCTAAAAAATTTTTTAAGGATTTTACTTATTTATTCATGAGAGAGAGAGAGATAGAAAGATAGAGAGAGAGAGAAAGAGTGAGAGAGGCAGAGTCAGAGTCAGAGGGAGAAGCAGGCTCCCTGCTGAGCAGGGAGCCCGATGCGGGGCTCGATCCTAGGACCCTGGGATCATGACCTGAGCCTAAGGCAGATGCTTAATGACTGAGTCACCCAGATGTCCTAAACACCTAAAATTAAGAAACACTGCTCTAACACCAGCCACTGAATAAGCTCTGTGAAAAAAAGGAGCCAGTGCTGACTTCTTCGCTAGGGTGGAGAAACCATAAGAAATGCAAAAGAACACTTCAGGGAGCAGAAATGGATCTGAATACAAATGTGTTTCCTTCTATAAAACTCTGTCTAAAGATTCATGCTACCCTTCTTCTTTTAATATCAATGGACAAGTCACTGGAAAGTTTTGTTTGACAGTGGCAACAAGATCGTCTCTGGACACAGCACAGTGCTGTGAGACACTGAACGTGTCGTAGCTCAAAGGTTAGCCACTTAAGATCACAAGTACTCACTGGCCTCCTGGAGACTCAACATTGTGTTGCATGCTAGTGGGGCTTGCAATGGTCAGGGTTTTTTGGTTGCAAGTGACGGAAGACCCAAACCAGCTTAAACAACATAATCTCTTGGCTTACATAATTGAAAAATCGAGATGTAGGGTAGCTTCATGTAAGACCTGAACCAGGACTCAAATGATGTCATTTCTTCCAGTCTTATCACTGTGCATTCTATGGTACTGGCTTCATCCGTAGGTTCCACAAAGCGGCCCCCAGAGCTCCAGGCTTCCCCCTTGAAGAAGCAAAAGAGCTGCCATGTTCCAGACTTCACCTCCTTATAGATCAGCATCCAGAAAAGGAGTGAAAAGGAGTGTTATCCGGTAGATCCTGCCCATGTTTTAGGATTCACTCTCCCCTCATTGGCCTTGTTGAGGCACATGACCATCCCTGAAAACTCACTGTAGCCAGGGAATGAGAGTCACTGAATAATTTAGCCAACCATGGCCCACTCTTGAGCTAGATATGGGAATCAGTCTCTTGGTTGAGAATAAAGAAAAAACAGGAATAGGCTCTGAAGGAAAATCAGATACTTTGGGCAGGAGAAGGGCAGAACAAATGGTGGGGAGGCTTCCTAGTTTTCCTAGTTACCTAAGTGCTGGCATTGGCTTTGTCTTAGCACATCACTTCTCTTTCCATGTTCAACTAGTCACCACATCCTGCTGATTTTTGAGATTCTCTACTTCTTTTCCATTTCTTTAGTCTCCACCCCAGTCCACTCTCCTATCAACCCATATTTAGATATTGCCTCACCTTACGCACTAGGCTCCTGTCTCCAATGGCTTGTCCTATCCATGGGGAGACCCAATTGGGGCCCATGAAAAGAGAATTCTGAGCATCTAGAACAGTGCCTGGTGTGTAGTAGGCATTTGAAAGGTTATTTGTTGAATGATGAATACATGAATAAACGGCTTCACAGCCCTTATCATTTCCTGGAATTTTATTTGTTTTGTATATAGCCTTTCTTCTTCAACCCTTGAACTTAGAAATTGTCTAGAACATAGTAAATACTTCATATGTATTTCTTAACTAAATAAATGACTATGTTTCTTGAATTGGATTAGAGTCACTCATAATTAGGAAGAGATTGAGGAGCCAACAGAAGCAGTTAAAGTGGTTGGATTCCTGGGAAGAATATGCATAATGGAAGAAGCAAGATTTTTGTAGAGGAAGGGAGAGTCAACGGTATCAGAACTGAAGACATATCAAAGAGAACAGGGCATTGGATTCATTTCTACTATTGAAAGTAGTTCTACTAGCTTTCTTTTGTGTAGAAAAATAAATTAAAATCTCACACAGCATTTGGAATTTTGCCTTCTGTCTTCACTATGAGAGATTTTGAAGGTGAAGCAGGAAATTAAATTGGTATCTCCTAAATTTCCTCTTCTGGGTTTCCTGGTGCTTTCTTTCCAGGTTGCTGCTAAGCTATCATATTATGTGGTAAAAACACATGATCAGCGGCAAAATGTCCAATGGGTGACTTATACTGAGCCCCGCCCTGGCTAAGTTGCAAAAAGTCACATAAGTCACCCAAGCCTCAATGGAAAGGAGTACAATTTACCATGCTAAGCGCACCGTGAAAAAGGTCAAGTGATTAATAAGTCACCAACATGAAATTCAAGCGTATGGACACTGGTTGGTTTAATCATTTACCCTCCTCTGGGCACAGATGGAGGAGATCTTCTCTGGGGGTCTTTCTGGCGGTATGAGTCTGCAAAACTCTCAAGGAGCTATTTTCTTCTTACCATCCTTTTTCATAAATGATACTTTCCTTTTGTAAATGGAGACTCCTTTCCTGAAAAATCTTTTTTCTCATAGAGATCATCTATAATGTCAGGATCTGCACTAATAAGATGTTTTCCATTTTGTCAAGGGAAAAAAAATCACTATTAGATTTTCCACAGGCTGTTTGTGGTAATTCTCAGATCTGACAGGAACTCTTCAATGATATTTTGCCTTAAGTATTCTAATCAAATATTTCCCATTCAAGCTTATTTACCCTTGTTATCTATTTTAAATTGTCTCGTAATGGAGACAACAGCTAAGAAAGTAACCTTTTAAAAGGCAATAGCAAAATCAATCTAAGAGGAAGAGATAGAGATTGTAATGGTCTGTAAAAAATAATGGAAGGACTATTTATTGAGGGCTTATTATAAATGCCAGACACTATGCAAAGACATTACACATATTTCATTCAATACGCATAACAACTTTATGAAGTAGATATTACTGCCATTTTACAGATGAGGAGACTGAGACTTGGAGGGAAGTTGACTAATGTCCCAAGGATCACACAGCCAGAAAGAGATGGACCAGTGTTTGAAAGAGTCTTTCAGATTGCAAAGCCTGAATCATTGTGCACTCTGACACTGGCTTTCTTGTGTTCCTCAGAGGCAGTACCTTTTATTTTCATTTCTTTCATAGTAAGCAAAGTATGCCTCAGGCAAAAGGTACAATGCGTTGAATAAAACAAGAATAACAGTTCCTGCTTGTTGAAATGTTATTTAGTGGTGTAGACATTGTGCTTAGTGTCTTTCAAGCATTTATTCCTCATTCATTAAACTTTATTGAGCCTTTATTACATACGAAGTGCTGAGGAGACAATAGTGAGCAAAATCAACACAATTCTCACTTCTCACCCTCTTGGAGTTCGTAAGTTAGTGAGGGGAGCAGACATGAATCAAATACTCACAAAAGCAAATGTATAATTATTTCCACGGGGGTCCCAAGCCTAGTCAATGGGGAAAGGACAGTCTTTACAACAAATGGTGTTTGGAAAACTGGATATCCACATGCAAAAGAATGAAGTTGGAACCTTACCTTACACCGTGTTTAAAAATTAACCAAAATCAATCAAAGACCTAAGCATAGGACCTAAACTATAAAACTCTTAGAAGAAAACATAGAGAAAAAGCTTCATGACGTTGGAGTTGGCAATGGTTTCTTGGATATGACACCAAAAACATTGGCAACAAAAGTAAAAACAGATAAATGGGACACTATCAAAATGAAAAACTTCTGGGCATCAAAGGACACAATCAACAGAGTGAAAAGGCAACCTATGGAATAGAAGAAAAATATTTGCAAATCACGTATGTGATAAGAGGTTAAATTCCAGAATATAGGAAGAATTCCTACAACCTAACAAAAACTCCAAATAACCCAATTTAAAAAATGTGCAGGGGTGCCTGGGTGGCTCAGTCGTTAAGCGTCTGCCTTCGGCTCAGGTTATGATCCCAGGGTCCTGGGATCGAGCCCCACATCGGGCTCCCTGCTCCGTGGGAAGCCTGCTTCTCCCTCTCCCACTCCCCTGCTTGTGTTCCTGCTCTCGCTGTGTCTCTCTCTGTCATATAAATAAATAAATAAATAAAATCTTTAAAAAATAAAAAAATAAAAAATGTGCAAAGAGCTTGAATAGACATAGCTCCAAAGAAGATATATGAATGGTCAACAAGCATATGAAAAGGTACTCAACCTCACTCGTCATAAGGGAAACACAAATCAAAACCACAAAGAAATATTATCTCATACTCATTAGAGTAGCTGCTATCAGAAAAAACAAACAAACAAACAAACGAACAAACAAAAAACCACAAAAAAACAGTGACCAGAAAATAGCAAGCGTTGGTGAAGATGTAGGGAACTGGAACCCTTGTGCACCACTGGTGTGAATGTAAAATGATGTAGCCACCGTGGAAAACAGTATGGCAGCTCCTCAAAAAATTAAAAATAGAGCTACCATATGATCAGCAATACCAGTTCTGGGTATCTACCTAAAAGAATTGAAACCAAGTTTTCGAACAGATTTGTACATCCCTGATGATAGCAGCACTATTCACAATAGCCAAAAGGTGGAAGCGACCCAAATGTCCATCCACAGATGCATGGATAAACAAAATGTGGTGTATACATACAACGGAATGTTATTCAGCCTTAAAAAGAAAGGCAGCCGTGATACATGCTACAATATGGGTGAACCTTGAGAACATCATTCTAAATGAAATAAGCTAGTGAAAAAGACAAATACTGTAGGATTTCACAAATATGAGGTATGAAGTGTAGACTCATAGAAATAGAAAGTAGAGTGGTGGTTGTCAGGGACTGGGGGTCAGAGGGAAGTAGGAGTTATTATTTAATGGGTGTAGAGTTTCAGTTTTACAAGAGGAAAAAATTCTGGAGATCGATTGCACAACAATGTGAATATACTCAACATTGTACATTTAAAAATGATTAATGGTAAATTTCACATTATATGTATTTCATCTCAACTATACATTTAAACATAACTTTAAATGTATAATTTAAACATGTTATCTCTAATCTTTTTAACAACTCTATCAGAGAGCTTTTATTGGGCTCACTTTGCAGAGCAAATTCAGTTTTAGAAAGGCTAAGTCACTTGCCCAAGGTGACACGGTTAATCATGGGTGGGGATGGAATTTGAACCCATTTCCTGAGTTCATGTTCTAAACTGGCACCCAACTTAGTGAGCCAGGTCTTCAAACAAATGAACCAAACTACCTTTTGCTGGATTGGGTCACTGTGGTTGGAGAGATCACAGGGCACCAAACTGAGAGTGGAGTGTAGGTAGCAGTGAGGGTGAAGGGTCCTGATGAAGGGCCTGATGAAGGGCCTGTATCCCCCCAAATAAAGTTATGTTTAAATGTGTAGTTGAGATGAAATACATATAATGTGAAATTTACCATTTACTCCTCTCCCTTCCCCCACAAATGAGAACTGAGTGTAAGCCTGAAAGCGGGATAGCAGTTTGGTTTCCTTTATTTCTATCCTATAAGTTTTCTATAGATAAGTTTCTAAGATAACATCTTAAACCCAAGTGGAATTAGAGCTTAGAAATTTTTAGTAGAGTAGCTGCCTTAAAAGCCTGTTGGCAGGGCAGAATGGCAACGAGGGTAAGTTCCTAAGATAAAGGCCCTGGTTACAGCCTGGAGTTCAGGTGAAATCACAGATTGCTTTAGCCTAGATAAGGTAACTGGTGGATGGGCGCTGAAGAGCACTTTTTCCAGGGAAAGGAGAAAAAATGGGGTGAGGGTGAGGGCTATGACCTGTTGAAGCTTCCAAGGACTTTCAGAGTGAAGTTAGTGTAACAGTAAAGAAGGTGCTCCACATGGAATGGTCTAGCAGACCCAGGCTGCTTCCATTGTGAGGGCCGCGTGCTGGGCCAAAAGAGAAATACAGGCAGTGGATGGCAAGAAGAGACTTGGGGGTAGACTGAAGGGCTCCCTGCTTATGTGGGACCAAACAGAGACAGAACTTTGGTCAAGTGAAGGAACGTAGCCCCTCCATAAGATCAAAAATAACCTAGCTCACATGGAGGGGGCTGACATAGGTCACGGTTGCACAAATTATTGCTTCATTCCCAGAAGGCCTAAAAATCTCTAAAGATTCTTTATGACTGACCATGAACTTGAGAATATAGAGAGGGCTGGGAAAGGATTCTAGGTATTTTGATGATGCAGCTTCTCGACCAAGTGTGATAATTTTAAATAAGAAAAACCTGGGCAAACTATCGTGCCTCTTAGCCTGTGAGCTATTTTCCTCACAATTACTTTTTCTGAAAGCAATATAACCAATGCTAAAAAGAACACTGTATTCCATGGTGGTCTGGAATGAATGTTTTAAGGAGACAAGGAATATCATTTGAGTGGATTTCTTCCACGAAAGACCACATAGACAACGTGGAATAGTCTATTGAGGGTCTCAGGCCAAACTGAAAGTCACTCATTCCCTTATGAACAGATCAATGATGACGACCAAATTAGTGGTAGGCTTGTCAGAAAAAACCCACTAAATGCGAATGTTTTCAATTCAGAGAATTCTAAGACACAGGGGGTGGCTCTTTTCAAACCTGGGGTTATTTGAAGTCATAAACCCACCACTGAAAGTCATTATATATCCACATATGCACAGATAATTGTACCACTATGATCTCTTCTACCTCAAGACTTTTGACTGAGAGGAATAAACACTGCAGCAGGTCTCCAAGCTGAAATTTGCTGACTCATGAATCCTTATCCTTCGTGACCTGGGTGGTAGGACAATGCTGAGGAGGGAGGCGGGGAGGAGCTTCCGGTTAAGTCATCATTTATGTCTGGAACACTGAGGCAGTTTTATTGTACCTTACCAGGCACTTGTGGGAAGCATTGCCTCCTCTGGGAGACCAGGCGCTGAGGCTGTGCAGAGAAAACAGTTACAGGGGAATGATGGAAGGTGTCATAGCTCTCAGAAATGAAGGGACGGAACACATTTTGGCAAGGAAAAAAAAAAAGGCTTTCTTTAGCAAGTTCCTATATAACTGGGTTTTAAAATTAATTTTCTTTCCCATATCCACTTTAGCTTCTCTTGAAGTCAGAGAAATGAACTCAATTTCGAAGCAATTCGTTAATATTAGCCATTCACTCGTTCTTTCTTTTCGTGCCTACTAAGTGCCTGGGTGGCTCTGCGGGGAGCAAACTGAGGAAAACACTTTCCTCAAAGGATCAGAGGAAATGTATGTGGAAGGTAAATGGAGATAAGTCCTCTCTGGGAAGACACCACTTTGTGTGAAGTGGGAGGTTAACACAGACTGGGAATCTAGTAGCGGGAGGTCAGATAAGGTGCCCCCAGCAGAGTCATGAACTAGGCCAAGGGTTGGGTTTGGGGGTGGAGAAGTCCAGACTGAAGAAATAGCTCAATCAAAGGCCTTGTGGCTTATTTTAGGAACTGAAAGAAGGTCTGTGTGACAGGAACAAAGGGAGTGAGTGGGAGAGTGACCCAACATGAGGTTGGGGGCATAAGGATTTTGATCCCTTCAGGAAGCAACTGTTAGGTTTTAAACAGGGGGTGTAGTTTGGAGAGAACATTGGAGGGGAGTAAGAGTGGATGATAAGAAATGACTTAGGCTTTAGTTTAGCCAAGATGACAATAGATTGCAGGAATGTGGCATGTTGGATGTTCTCTATTCCCCGCCAAGTTTTCTCTCTACTTTCTCCATCCTGCTTATGCCCTGAGAAGCTGAACTGCACGAACCACATAAACAGGATCCTGTGCCCTCCAGCTTCTGGTTGAGTTTGGCCAATGGGGAGCCCCTATAGAGGTCTAGAGATTTGGAGGAGAATGAGGTCAGAGTATTTATTTTCCCAATTCCCTCCCTCCTAGGTTGCCTCTGGCTGGCTGTGTCCTTCATCAGAAGAGCATATTCCTCTCAAATTCACCTTCTGTACATGTCTCTCTCTTTCCAGATTACTGCTCCCCCCCTGGGTTCCTTCAGGCCTAGGGGTGGTGATAGCTTTGCTTGTGTTGCCAAGGATTTGTCTGTTTTCCTTGGGTTTCTCTCTTTTGTATTCCATGTGGTTTCTCTCTGCTCACCCCTTTGTAAATATCCCCCCTCTCCAATGATCCCTTGTTTGAGTGTGTCATGAGTTTCCTCACAGACTCACTCACAGACATTGGTGGTGGCGGGGTATGAAGGGAAATGAATAGATTAGAGATGCATTGAGGAGGTTAAATTAGCAGGATTGGTGATTGCAAAAAAGCATTACTTATAGACATAAAAATATTACAGTAATAGTACTTGTATTTTTACTGCTAACAAAATAGATGCCATGGAGTATTGGCTGAAAATTAGGTTTGTGTTCATCATCATTTACAGGAATTGTAATTTTCAAAAGCAGCAAGATTCCAATAGTGAAAGGGAGACAACAATGACAGGAAAAGTAATATTTGGTAATTCCACTTTTACCCCCCCTTTCTCTTCTTCTGAATCTGCCTGTTTTTCTCTTCCATAAATCTGTTGTTGACTATCTTAACAAGAAAGCTAGTCAGATAACGCTAGATTCAAACTCTAGGTGAAGACTCTCTCCAATTACCCTGCTTGGTTTTTGTTTTTGTTTTGAGAGAGAGAGAGAGTGTGGGGTGGGGAGGTGCAGAGGGGGAGGAAGAGAGAGAATCTCAAGCAGACCCCATGCTGAACGGGGAGCCGGACTCAGGGCTCGATCTCACAACCCTGAGATCATGACCTGAACTGAAATCAAGAGTCCGATGCTTAACTTGACTGAACCACCCAGGCGCCCCCTTCTTGTTTTGTTTTGTTTTGTTTTGTTTAAGGTGTGCCCTGGTAGCATCCCCTGGGCTTTGCTCCTAAACCCTTTATCATCATAGAGAAATATAAGCAAACCTATTGAAAGGTCACTTGTGATCTGTGCAATTCAGAAGTGTCTAGGGTTGGCCCTGCTTTTAGTGGGATTTTACCTAAATCATACCAGAGTAAATAAAACCTCCAGGTTTTAGGTTCTTCCTAAAGGAAATGCCACAATCTTCTTTGATGAGTGAAAATACCTAATGATGTGGCAGTCTCTGCCCCTTCCTGATTTCTGCGGGGATTAAGACTAGCTCATCATTATACTATGAATAAAAGATGCTCATTTGCTTGAAAACTTGATCTTTCCAGAATTATCTGCCCGTTTGCTGAGTTACCTTCTGTAATAGTTTCCTATTGCTGCTGTAACAAATTACCACAAACTTAGTGGCTTAAAACAACATACTTCTTCTTTTTCCTCTTGAAATTCTGGAGGTCAGAAATCTTTTTTTTTTTTTTAAAGATTTTATTTATTTATTTGACAGAGAGAGACAGCGAGACAGGGAACACAAGCAGGGGGAGTGGGGGAGGGAGAAGCAGGCTTCCCACGGAGCAGGGAGCCTGATCCGGGTCTCCATCCCAGGACCCTGGGATCATGACCTGAGCCAAAGGCAGACACCCAACGACTGAGCCATCCAGGCGCCCCCAGAGGTCAGAAGTCTTAAAAGGAGTCGGCAGAAATGGGTTCCTTCTGGAGGCTTTAAGGGCGAATCTGTTTCCTTGACTTTCTAACTTCTAGAGGTCATTTACCTTCTTTGGCTCATGATCGCACCAGCTATCTCCAAAGCCAGCACTGTAGCATCTTCCCCTCTGTCTCTGTCTCTGTCTCTGTCTCTCTTTTTCTCTCTCTGGGCCCACCAGATAATCACCCCATTTCAAAATCCCTAACTTAATCACATCTGCAAGGTCCCTTTGCCATATAAGATCACATATTCACAGGTTCCTGGGCTTAGGACATGAACATCTTTGGAGGGGGCATTATTCAGCCCACCACAGCTTCATTCTTATTGGTCTACTCCAAACATACTTCCTCTTTCCCAATTTCACTCTATTTGTTCCTATGCCAAAGTGTTCTGCTACTACCTCTCTCCATATCAAAATCATCTTCCAATTCATTGTTAACTGAACACATTTTTCTGAGTCTTGTGCTAGACTTGGAGATAAGTGGGGAACAGGATACTGCTAAGATGTCACTTCCCTCTGAAATCTCCCCACTATGCTTACACTTTGTGAAGGGAAGCCCTGAGAGGCGGAGTTGAACTCTGGGTTTTTGTTTTGTCTTTTAAGATTTTATTTATTTATTTGAGAGAGAGAGAGAGAGAGAACATGGGTGGGGGGGGGGAAGGGGCGGAGGGAGAGGGAGACAAGCAGACTCCCTGCTGAGCCAAGAGCCCAAGGCAGGGCTCGATCCTAGGACCCTGAGATCATGACCTGAGCTGAAGGCAGATGCTTAACCAACTGAGCCACCCAGGTGCCCTGATCTCTGGGTTGTTACCGGGTCCTCGGAGCTGTGTTGAAAACACACATCTTTAAGTTCTTATTGCCCTGATAATTTCTCACATTTTTTTCCCCCGAAGGCCTTTTCAGCATTCCAGTGGGTCTCTGCTATCCCCTCTCCACATCCCTAGTTTAGAAATCTGATACAAGACACACTTCTCTAGAAATTTTTTTAAATGTTACAGGAAATAATCAAAGAGAGATTAATCAAAGACATTATTAACAATACCTTTGTAATCACAGAGGGGGCACACAGAGGGAATAGTTCTGGTTGATTTTCCTTATACTTTAGGTACTTACCAAATACTCCACAATGAACATGTAGTTTTCTAATTAAATAAGGATACAAAATAAAAAGGCAAAATGTTTCCAGTTTTCAGGTCTTAAAATTCAAATGCCATAGTAAAAATTAATACTATATTTTGCATAGACCCAGGAAACAAACCTGCTTCTTAATTTAAGCAATTGTTTGTAATCAGGACGGACTACATAATTTGTGGGGCCCAGTGTAAAATGAAAACAGAGGTCCCTTGTTCTAAAATTATTAAGGATTGGGGCACCTGGGCAGCTCAGTTGGTTAAGGGTCTGTCTTCAGCTCAGGTCATGGTCTCAGGATCCTGGAATCCAGCCCCACACAGGGCTTCCTGCTCAGCAGGGAGTCTGCTTCTCCCTCTCTCTCTGCCCCTCCGCCCTGCTCGTGCCCTCTCTTAAATAAATAAATAAAATATTTTTTAAAAAAGTAAAATTATTAAGGATTCCACAATAACAACAACAGAGCAAAAACAAAAGCTTTACGGGTGGTAATAACCACTGTTGCCACTGTTTGTTGTTTTCTTCTTCTTTGTACAATTTTGATAGTAATTATCAGTTTGTGTCCTACCTGAGACCAAAATTCATTTAAAAAATGTGAAACATTCAGTCAGTTGCCTAGATCTCTCCGCAAAGCTAGATACTATATAGTACACAACAAAGAAATGGAAGCCCAGCCTTTGATGATTAGGCACAACCTCAGTGTGTGGCCTCCGGGATTGGAGCAAGAATTGTCCATACAGACCTTACCAAGCCTGTCCTCAGCCGACTGGACTATTCTACTCCACTGACAAATCATTGAGTCTGACCATTGAGTTAGTGGTGAAAATATGGCGCCCCAAGACTACTGAAGTTTCTTCCTGGCTTTGTGTTTAAATTACCTCGAATAGCTTATTTCATCCTGCTGTGGGAGGGAAATAATTAAATTCTTCTAAGTCCCAGTCCAGAGAGGTACCAAATGAAGTCAACGCTTGGAGAGCCTCAGATAAAATACACTCTGAAAATGCACATCTTCCCTCACTTCTTCAGCCCCTTGCTCCTATTTAGCCAAAGGGTTACCTCTTTCTAGGAATCTTTTCTGATTCCCTCCCTGGCCCAATCCCTGCTTGGTAGCTTCTGCAGCAACCTGCACACTAATTAATCTATTGTAGATTTTCCCATCCTGTGATAAATTATATTTGGGTATGTTTTTCCCACCATACTATGGAAGACACAGAGGTGCCCTGCCCATATCTGCCTTCAAGGAAGGACCTGCTGCCCAGATGCAGGAAGTGTGGTCAGCCCCTCCAGGGACAACAGACAGCCCCCTGGCCCTAGATCATGCCTCTTCCTGGGCAGCCCACACTCAATGAATGAGCAAACTGGAGATGTAGAGTCCCAGCCAGTTCAGCCACATGTAGGACAACACTGATGGACAATTCTTGCTCCAGAGGCCCCTGCCAGGTGGGGGGAGACTATCGGGCTTGCATTGCAGTTCAACTTCTCTCCTTGCCAAAGTCCTGCACCCTTCACAGGTGTTGATCCCTAATGACCATCATGTACCCCGAAGTCCATCTCACCGTCTGCTTTTAGACAATCCAGTCTACAACACGGACTATGGCTTTGTACTCACGAATCTTAGCACATTGCCACACTACGCACCTAATCCATGCGGCCTGAACTGAACAGTTAGCTATGGCCTTAAAAGCTACAGTATTAGTCTCACTTTTCCCTCTCCCTTTCACAGAGAACCATATGATGGAAATCACTGTGAAGCTCCCTAACATTGTTAAACACACCACCAATAAAGAAAAATGTAATAAAGTGGCGCTGAAATATCTTCAAATTATTCAGCCAATATAATCTTTATGTGTTATCTGTATAATTTTTTAACATGATAACATCAGCATTTTAATATAGTATCAGATTTAGCCAGTCTCTTTATAGACTCTTCAAGTGGTGCCTTTGTTTAAGCCTCGGGAAAATGTTTATTTTTTGGTAGAAATGAAGGCGATCCCCAAAGTGCTTTTTAATATGAAGAATGCAGCATGGATTCTTAGTTATGGGTTTGCCTTATAATACATTTTTGTTTGTTTGTTTTCGAACAAGATGCTTTGGAAGAGAAATCAGGTTGGGGGAACTGAAGGAAGCAATGAAGAGAAGAAATAAACATGTTGCTAGCAATATCAAGAGGCTGTGAGTGACGTTACAGCTGCTAAGTCAGTTCCCACTGCAATTTAAGATCAGTAATAAAATTGGAGGAAAAATCAAAAGAAAACAAAACAAGTGCCAAACAACGTCCCTGCTACTACCATCCTCCTGAAGAACACCCCCTTCACCAAGCCACAGAAGAATTACCTATCTAATAATCTAACATCATGCCGAGTGCAGCAGCTTTGATCTCCAATGAATAGGCACTACATTAATCTAAATGCGGTGGGTTTTGCAGCTCAAAAGATGCCAGAACTTGAGGGAGAGAGACATCCAAATGCAGAAGGAGGAGAAGAAGCAAATTGGGGTAAGAATTTGTGAGGACACAAGAGGATTTGATATAGAAATCATCTACTTGAAAAAGAAGTTTAGGGGGCACCTGGGTGGCTCAGTTGGTTAAGCATCCGACTCTTGATTTTGGTTCAGGCTGTGATCTCATGGGTTGTGAGATCAAGCCCTGTGTGGGGCTCTGTGCTCAGTGGGGAGTCTGCTTGAAGATTCTCTCTCTCTCTCTCCCTCTGCCCCTCCCCTCACTCATGCACGTGCTCTCTCTTTCTCTAAAGTCAATCAATCAATCAATCTTTTCTTTCTTTTTTTTTTAAAGAAGCTTATTGGTTTGTGAAAGAGTATCCATGGTGTCTTCTGAAAATGGTGGGAAATTTGGTTAAGTGAGGTGTTATAATTTTCAAATCCTTTGCAAGTGTTTATTGTAAACAGTGCTTCAGTCAAAGCTATAGAGGCAGTAAAAAGATCAGTGGTTGGTGGGGAGGAAAGAATGAATAGGGGGAGCACAGGGGGTGTTGTCCCATATGGTACTATAATGGCGGATACACGACATCATGCATTTGGCAAAACCCATGGAACCGTGCAACACAAGGAGTGAGCCCTAATGTAAACCATGGACTTCAGTAAATAATAAGGTACCAATACTGGTTGGTCAACTGTAACAAGGTACCACACTCAGGTCAGATATTAATAATAGAGAGCCTGAGGGGTGGCAGGTTGGGAGAGGGAATATATAGCACTCTCTGTACTTTCTGCTCTGTTTTCCTCTAAACCAAAAATGCCTCTAAAAATTAAAATCTATTAATTTAAAAACCCTATTTCTGTCTATGTTAATGACTACTCAGATTGAGATGAGCAGGTTTGGGTTTTGTCTGCCAAGAGCTCCTTTTCCATACTTCGGCTGGTAGCAGGTCCCTCTTCCCATCCCAGTAAATGGATAAATGACCCAGGTCTGACCACTCTTCTTGGGCCACAGGGACTAGTTCAGAGCTTGTGAGTCAAAGTCAGATCCCCCAGAGGCCTCCCCTGGGAGAGAGCACCCTTTCCATCAGTTGTCAGTGACAACCAACTGCACAGATGCCTGAAGAATGTCTCAGAATGAAGCAGGAATGATGGGTGGACGAGGATGTCCAAAGTCCCTGGATCCGGTCACCCAAGGCCAGCTTATCTATATTTTTTGTTTGGTCTCATGACCCAACACAAGCCATTTTCTGCTCAAGCTTGTTTGAGTTAAGTTTCTGTTCATTGCCATCAAGAGCAAAACAAAATATTTGCTTTTTTCCATTTTGAGCAAGTAACCATTTATTGGGGACTTACCATGTGCCAGGAACTTGCTATATGGTCTCATATGATTTTCCCAGGGAATGTATGGGGCAGCTCCATTGTATATGTGATGAAATGGGGGGCTCCCAGAGATTAACTTGCTCAACTTTGCACACTAATAAGAGGCAGGATTTGAACCCAGGTCCAACTCAATCCAAAGCCCATGCTGGTAACCAGGGTGCAAAATGTGTACAATGTACCTTTCCTGTCTACTGAAGCATAGCTTATTCTACCCTGGGCTACACCTAGTAGGATCACTTTTGGAACCACAAGGTTTGTCCATAATCTGCCTTCACACCTCTGCCCTAATACTTACTATTAGGTTCAACCATACGAGTTTGCTGATATTTGACCATTGGTGATCTGCAGAAATGGCATTTTCATATAATTCAACCTAGTAGCTTATAGCCTGGTGTGCATTACCTAACCATTTAAGAGTTTCAGTTTCTTAACCTATTAAATGGGGATGTAGTCTAGGTGACCCTGAGATGAGCATTTGGCCAACAGGCTCTCACATGAGGATTTGGGATTTCATTTGGGAGGATTTTATAGGAAGTCCAGTGAAGGAGTGGGGAAAGAAAGATAAGGAAAGGATAAAGCCAATGAAGGGTGTGTTGATGAGCAGGTTAGTGCTGTGGACAGGGGCTCAGTCCTCAAGGAGAGCTTCTGAAAGACTGTGTAGAACACAGCTTAAAAACATTCCCCCTGAGAGCCAAGGAAGTCAGGGTATTTATCCACCAACTCCTGTTGCTCATTGCATGAGAATCATTCCTGGGCACTTCTAGCCCATGCTTCATGCAGGTCAAGTAGGCTTCTGTACCCAGATCAAAGAGATGCAAGAAGGGATGCCTGGGTGGCTCAGCTGGGTAAGTGGCTGCCTTCAGCTCAGATCATTATCCCAGGATCCTGGGATCGAGTTCCGCATCGGGCTCCTTGCTCAGCGGGGAGCTTGCTTCTCCCTCTACCTGCTGCTTCCCCTGCCTGTGCTCTCTCTTTCTGACCAATAAATAAATTAAAAAATCTTAAAAAAAAAAAAAGAGATGCAAGAAGCAGGGCCTGTAGTGGAATTTACCACAGGGGACCTCTGGGATGGGTCATAGGATATAAATAGGGCACCGACAGTGAGTACCACAGAGGATGTTAGCACTCACTTTACGAAATTTTTGGTAAGGGTGAAATATATGTAATATGTAGTTGCCAAAATAGCCAATCAATTTACTTGGAGGGTAAGGGCCAGGTTAAATTAAACGACTCTCTGATGTCTCATTGATTTGGAAACTCAGGTGCTTGATTTCTAGGTTTTTTTTTTTTTTTTTTATCTGCCCAAATAAGCATACCGGTGTTGTAAATATCTGACCTCCCCATCATTTGACACATACGGGATCTTAGTGGACATACTGTTTTAGAATCTTGTACATTTTCTCTGTCAGCCCATATAGATGTACCTCATTCTTTTTAATGCCTGCATGGTATGCACTGCTGTCCGCTGTTTGGATCTACTACAATTTCTCTAACCTTTATGTTTTTGATGGGTAGTTAACTTATTTTCTGGTTTTTTACTATTACAAAGTGAGCTGCAGTGGACATCTTCTATGACTATCACTGTACCCTCATGCGAGTGTGCCATAACATAAATTCCTGTTAGTCTAGTTGTTGAGTCCCCAAACATGTGCCTTTAAAGTGTTGATAAATACTGACAAATCGGTCTCCGGGAAGCTTGCTCCTATTTACACACTAACAGTGTGCCAATTACTTTTTCCTTACACCATTAGCCATCCTGCTTAGGGTTATTTTAGATGCTGCTTGGCGAGGTTAGCACATTTGGAAACAGTTTCAGAATTGTGCAATGAGCTTTTGCATCTTTTAAAATTACAGTAATAATAATGGCTGGAATGAATCCTTTGTTGATTCATTCAACCACTATGGCTTGAGAGCTACCATGTGACAGCACCATGCAAAGGGCTGGGGGTTAACGGTCAGCAGGGACATGGATAAGGATTCATACATACCGTTGTAGTCACTATTTCGGTGGAAAACCACAGCGTACAATGGAGGGGGTAGCTGTTGCTGGGGGTGCCCTGCCCAAATCTTACCACTCTTACCACTAGCACACAGGCCAGAAGCTTTTCTCTGTCCTCCAGAGCCCCCCATGCCACCCACGCGGCAGGCTGGAAGTGCCGAGAAATTAATGCTCACCTGGGAGTATTGCTCAGCCAGTAAAGGACAAGAATTGGTGTATGAATACTGCAGCTCCCTAGGCCCTTGGGTGGAATAACTCTGAGGTGTGTGTGCTCCACTGGCTCCTAGAGTTCCGCAGTGGACTGGAGTTCAGGTTGCCCACACCGAAAACAGGCAGCTTTGTTGGCTTCTTTCCCTTCTCTGTCTCACTTCTCCACCCTGCTACGGAGTGTCTCATTCACCTTCCAAATGAGGTACTTCTACTTTAGTCCTTGTTTCAGGGTCTGTTTCTGGGGAAGCCCAAATTCAGGCCTATGCCTGACCTACATTTTACTTTGATAAATTATCCTGTAAGTCTCGCTCCCATAGGTAGCTTTCATGAGCTCTGTAATTTTTTTTTTTTAAAGATTTTATTTATTTATTTGACAGAGAGAGAGATAGCGAGAGCAGGAACACAAGCAGGGGGAGCAGGAGAGGGAGAAGCAGGCTTCCTGCCTAGCAGGGAGCCCGATGTGGGGCTCGATCCCAGGACCCCGGGATCATGACCTGAGCCAAAGGCAGATGCTTAACGACTGAGCCACCCAGGCGCCCCATGAGCTCTGTAATTTACGAGCCAACCCACCAGGGTCAGCGGGGTTGAGTCGAGTCCTAAGAGTTTACTTATGAAATAGCTCTCAAATCCAGAGAGTTCATAATAAGCAGTGGGGATTTTAGTCTCAGATAATTAAAGGAAACTTTTCAAACCCCTCACGACGTGACAGCTCCCTGCACCCTTTGTCCTCTGGGATTTTAAAATATGCAATAATTGGCACGCTTGGCCTCTGGTTTTAAATCTCTGTCACCTTCTATGGCCTTACCTGACTGCTTTGTTTACAGATCTCAGGGTCTCTTTGCTTTTGCCTAATTTGGCCCCAGCAACGTGAGTGCAAATACGTAGGGTTTGCTTGGATTCCCCAAACTTAAACCCATCCAATAAGCAGTCAGTGACCAAACTGAAAAGATTTCTTTGTCTCCAGTGGGTTGATTAAACATGGAATTCCATAAAGCTACCACTGGCCTGTGAACCGGGAAGGTACAATACATTGAGTTAACTCGTTTGGGCAAAGCTGTGCAGGCGCCATTACGCGTCAAGGCTTCTAGATAGAGCACTGCAGCAAAATAATTTCATCTTAAAGCTAGAATGCCAATTAGGGTTTCTCTTCCAGATTTTAATTACTTAAATCTCCACCCCCTGAGGGCTGTGAGGGAGAAGAAGGGACAAAAATAAAGGACACAGGGTGCCTGGGTGGCTCAGTCGTTAAGCGTCTGCCTTCGGCTCAGGTCATGATCCCGGGGTCCTGGGATCGAGCCCCACATCGGGCTCCCTGCTCTGCGGGAAGCCTGCTTCTCCCTCTCCCACTCCCCCTGCTTGTGTTCCCTCTCCTGCTGTCTCTCTCCCTCTGTCAAATAAATAAATAAAATCTTAAAAAAAATATGAAGGGTACATTTCAGAAATCGAATTCTTTTTTTTTTTAAAAGATTTTATTTATTTATTTGAGACAGAGAGAATGACAGAGAGAGAGAGAGCACATGAGATGGGGGAGGGTCAGAGAGAGAAGCGGGCTCCCTGCCGAGCAGGGAGCCCGATGCGGGACTCGATCCAGGGACTCCAGGATCATGACCTGAGCCGAAGGCAGTCACTCAACCAACTGAGCCACCCAGGCGCCCCCAGAAATCGAATTCTTTAGCAACAGTGTGGCTGGAAAGGATGCACACAATTTCAGGGACAGAGACCTGAGCCACTGTTGTCATAGCACCTCCGGGGGAATTTTTTACTTGCAAATGCAAAATAAATGAAAAAGAGCGACCTTTTCAGGGAAACGCTAAAGGAGTGTACTTTGGAGCCGTTTGTCCAGCCACTAAGACGCAAAACTACCAATGGTCCATGAGGGTCTACTGGTGGTCTGTCCTGGTGCAAGATGGAAAGGCAGGTCTATGAGGACAGCTTAGGCATCGTAGGACAAGTAGCTTACTTTCTAGACAGCCTAGGTACACAGACCATAATCCACCTATATTTCAATTTCACAGTTTCTTGGCTCCGAAAGGAGGCAATAATACTTTTAAGGACAGAGATAATAGGAGAAAGGGAAATATCCTATCTGAACTGCTGGGCAGCTAGCTCCTTTTTCTAAGCTTACAGTTTTCCCCCAGTGGGCCTTCCCCTTTACCCAGTGATACGAAGTATTGTCCAGACAGCCTCAGAGGAGCGGGGCTCAAAGAGAGTGCGATCTGGAGAAGTTTCTGTATGCAAATCCTGGAAGCCTTTATTTTTTTATTCTATTTTTTAAGGATTTTATTTATTTATTTGAGAAAAAGAGAGAGAGAGCGTGCATGAAGTGGATGGGGAGGGGCAGAGGGAGAAGGAGAAGCAGGCTCCCCGCTGAGCAGGGAGCCCGCTGTGGGGCTTGATCCCAGAACCCTGGCCGAAGGCAGACGCTTAACCCACTGAGCCACCCAGGTGCCCCTCCTGGAAGCCCTTAATGCAGATGCTGTCTGGAAGCCCCAAGCTTTGTCGAAGGTTTGAGAATAAGCTTGGTTTTCTTAGCACCTGACAGACCCCGTGTGGGGCACAATGACTTTGCTTTGGGAAAACAGAAGCTGGTTGTTTATTATGTTCTAGTTAAAAGTATAAAGGTATCAGTTCTGTAAAAAATGGTGAGTTTTGGGATAGTAAACTGAATTTGCGCTACCTGCCCGGCAGGAACCAAAAGTAGTAACAGCTTTCAGTGAAGTGGTTTTCCTACATTCCTGCTCCTTGTTCCATCAGACTTCTTACTCTGCTTTATTGTTTATTTAAATTCTAAATGTTCTGTGCCTCATCCTCCTTTTAGTGGCTTCTACTCACTTCTATTTTTTTCCTTGCTGTTACCTTTTTGGACTTAATAGGCAACGACATAAATTTAAATATTGGCTCCTCAGGCAAAAATTTCAGAAATAACTCCATGTCCCTTGCTAAATAAACAGATTTCTATATGCAAATATTTTCCACGTCTCTCGAGCCTCTTTTCCCTCTTCCCTGTGCATTCTTTTATCATACCAGTAGACCACCTACTTGTAGATACAGTAGTCCCCCCTTATCCTTGGGGGATACTTTCAAGACCCCCAATGGATGCCTGAAACGGCAGATAGCACCAAACTTCACATATACTATGGCTTTTCCTAGACGCACACATCTATGATAGTTTAATGTATAAATTAAGTGCAGTAAGAGATTAATAATAGAACAATTATTAACAATACACTGTAGTAAAAGTTATGTGAATGTGGTCTCTCTCTTTCTCGAAAAATATCTTATTTTACTTTGCTCACCCTTCTTGGGATTCTGCAAAATAATAAAATACCTACTTGATGCGATAAAGTGAGGGAAACGACGTAAGCATTGTGACATCTGGTTAGGCTACTACTGACTTTCTGACCATTCATCAGAAGGAGGATCATCTGCTTCTGGACTGCAGTTGATTGCGGGTAACTGAGATCAAGAGCAGCAAAACCGTGGTTAAGGGGGGCTACCGTATATATTGAATATACGTATACAGTTCTATTCAATCCTTATTCTCAGCCACCCAGTTCCCCTGTCTGAAGGTGGATCTTGTTACCAGTTTTCATGTATGTGTATATTTTCAGAGATATTTTATACATATACAAGTTACACACACACATACACACAAGCCTGTACATTATACACACACACACACTCACACACATATATACACACACTCACATCCGTAATTCCTTTCCCCCTTCCTACCAGCATGGCAACATACCATATATACTGGTCTGCAGCTCGCTTTTTTCGCTTCACAAAATAGTGAAATAATCCCCATCCTCATGCGTAAAGATTCTCCTCATTCTTTTCTATGGTTGCATAGCATTCTATTGTATGGCCATGTCATGGTTTATTAAAGAAGCCCCCTTATGGATGAATAATTGGGATGTTCCCATTCTTTTCTATTACTAACGGTTCTGAAAAGCATAATTTGGTACATGCTTCATTTTCCCCCAAGCAAATATATCTGTAGGATACCTTCTTAGAAGTGGGATTGCTAAATTCAGGGTCATGCGCTTTTGTACTTTTGATAGCTGGGGCCAAATTGTCCTTCACACAGTCAACCCAAGGTGCTGATCTTCTATATGCCCCCCCCCGGAGCACCACCACCGTATTTGCATCATACTTGCACGTCTATCAGCTTTCTACTCACTTGCCACACCTGGGGACCCTCTTACATCAGAACCCTAGTCTTGGGGCGCCTGGGTGGCTCAGTCGTTAAGCGTCTGCCTTTGGCTCAGGTCATAATCCCAGGGTCCTGGGATCGAGTCCTGCATCGGGCTCCCTGCTCAGCGGGGAGTCTACTTCTCCCTCTCCCTCACTTGTGTTCCCTCTCTCGCTGTGTCTCTCTCTGTCAAATAAATAAATAAAATCTTAAAAAAAAAAAAAAAAGAACCCTAGTCTTTTTGTCAAGCTCACATGACATGAAGTGTTTTGGTCTTATTCTCAATAGCTATTTCAAAAAGCAAATGAAAAAAAAGGAAACCGGAATCAAAAGACGTAGGGGCAAGTTTGGGCTATATTTCTTACCTGCCTTGCCACGTTGCACAAATGACTCATCTACTCTGGGCCTAGTTGTTCCATCTAAAAACTGAGATAAGTCTACCACCTCAAATGTTTTGTGAAAATGAAAGGAGATGATGCATAAGAAGCATCTGTATTTTCCTGATGCAACTTTAGGAATCCTGTAACTGATGGTTCCTTCCCTTCTTTGTCTTATTCCCATTTGGGTTTCCTTATTATTATTTTTTTTTTTACTAGCAGATTTTATTATTACAAACTAAAAATAATAAATTTGTTGGTTAAAACTGACCAAAACCAAGCAACGAAACTTAGCATTACTGAGCATATCTTTAACATAAATCCAGTCCCAAGACATCTAATTTCTAGGCCTTTGATACAAATTGCAATATTGTATAATTAGCACCAACAGTCAACTGAAGAGCAAGAGAACAACAGAGGAGCCACCCTCTTGGTTTCCTTATTTTTTTCTTAAAAAGGCATAAGGTTTCTGAGAGTGTAAAATTATAAACTATGTGGAAATGTTTTGTAAACTATATGTGGTTGGCACAATTCTAAGAGGACCCCCAATGACTCATACCCCTATATAGTCTCCTCCCCTTGAATGTGGGAGAGACCTAGAAATATGACAGGATATTGTTCCCATGATTCTTTTATGTTATATGGCACAGTTGACTTTAAGAAAGGGAGATTATTCTCAGTGGAGCTGACCTCAGGGAGCCCTTTAGAAGCAGAGAGTTTTCTCTGGCTAGTCATAGAAGAGGAAGGCAAAGTGACACCAGCTGGCCCCGGAGAAAGCAAACATCCATTGGGAACCGCCTTGGGAGCCACATGGCAAAGAACTAGGGGCAGCCTCCAGAAGCTGAGAGCAGTCCCCAGGCAAGGGCAAGCAGGCAAATGATCTAAGTGCTACAACCCCAAGGAACTGAATTCTGCCAACAACCAGTGAGCCTGGAAGAGCACCCCAAGCCCTAGATGAGAACCGCAGATGCAACCGACACCTTGATGTCAGCCCAGTGAGATTCTGAGCAGGAACTTGGGGCGCACTGTGCCCAGACTCTAACCTACAGAATTGTGAGATAATGCACGTGGGTTGTTGTAAGCCACAAACCTTGTGATAATTTGTTATGCAGCACTAGAAAATGAACACACTACATAAATCCTTTGTCCAGTGAGATAAACCAGTGATGAGATTTTACAGAGGCCACAGAAAAGAAAAACTAGTATCTCTCTTTTAACACTACACTAGCATGATTTAATTGTCTTTCAGTTGATTCAATGCTTCTCTTCTTTCTGGAAGTCAGTTTCCTTTTGCAAGCAGAAGAGTGTACATGGCACCTTAATACTCCTGTTACATTTCGAAGGCCTTAAATTCACAGAATGCCCATTGCTTGCTTCTAAGAAAGCATTGTTTTCTTTTTCTTAAAACAAGTTTTGAGCGGCGCCTGGGTAGCTCAGTCGGTTAAGCGTCTGCCTTCGGCTCAGGTCATGATCCCAGGGTCCTGAGATCGAGCCCCGCATTGGGCTCCCTGCTCAGCGGGAAGCCTGCTTCTCCCTCTCCCACTCCCCCTGCTTATGTTCCCTCTCTCGCTGTCTCTCTCTCTGTCAAATAAATAAAATCTTTTAAAAAAACAGCAAGTTTTGATTAATTTGTGAGTAACTTAACCGTGTTATGTTTTGAATGACAAAATCTGACTTTAATGTGAGTTTTGGTCAGTTTCCTTCTCTTACTTGGTAATGGCACTAACCTTCTCTCAGGCGAAGACTAGACTGAGGATTCCATGTTCTGATTTGGTTAGTTTTCATTATCTGCTCTCTTTGCCTACATTTAGTGCATTTTGAATCTCTTATAAAGAAAATTGTTCATTCTAAGTAAGACGAGCAGCTAGTAGTGGGTTTCTTAAAGAGAAAGCCATTAGGTGACTTGACTTTAACTGATATCAGTGGTGTCCTTAAGAACAAAACTATGAATCAGGTGAGCATGTAAAAGCTTAATTTGAAAGTTTATGAAGAGTATAAGACCAGCTATTATATGGTAACAATTATCCAAGAGATAAAGCTGATAGATCCTATAAATGTTTTAAGTGTGCTGGCTAAAACTTCTTAACTTTTCATATTATTGCCTTAGTCCAGTTTTTTAAAACCCTGAAAATTAAAACAATTATTATTCATTAAAAATATATCTAATAAGGACAATATAATGATCAGATATAGCTTGTCTAATTTTGAAAATTGATGATGTTTTAAGACACAACATTTATTTGAAATTTTATATTTACATTTCTGCATTCAGATTCCACATGGTAACATGGAATCTTATGCACTGAGCTATTTGTATGCCTTAAAAAGGAGCTTGGTGTCCATGTGTCCACAGATAATATCTGTCTCTCATATAGGGTCCAATGAGGGGAGCAAATTTCTAGATGGTTTTTCTGCTCTTGGTGGTTAATTTGATGGATTAATGGATTAGGAGCTACTAATATGATGATAAATGGTGCTTATGTTTATTATTTTTTATTCTAAAGCTATTGGTTGTTTAAAAATTCATTAAATTTTTTTAAATTTGAGTATAGTTGACACACAATGTTACACTGGTTTCGGGAGCACAGCATAGGGATTCAACTTCTTCATACATTATGCTGTGCTCACCATATGTATAGCTACCATGTGTCACCATACAGTGCTATTACAATACCATTGACTATATTCCCTGTGCTGGAACTTTCGTCCCCGTGATTTACTCATTCCACGACTGGAAGCCTGGACCTCCCACTCCCCTTCACCCATTTTGCCCATCCTCCCTCCCCTCTGAAAACCACCAGTTTGTTCTCTGTATTTATGGGGCTAATTCTGCTTTAAAAATTCATTCGTGATGGTTTGACTTTCCTAAGTAAGGAAATGGAAGTGTCAATGCAAAGGCAACCTGCTCCTAGAGTGGTCTATTAGACAGTGTCTAGTTAAGAAGCTTCAGCTGCTGCCTACACACCTCGCTTTCCCCTTTGGAGCTCAAGGGATTGTACAATTAATCCTCCTAACATCCATTTACACTTGATTAAGAACAGGTGGAGGGATCTTCATTTCACAAGTAAGACTCTTACACATAAAGAGGTTAATGATTTGCTGACAAGCCAGCAGCAAAACTGGGCCGGCCGTCCTCATGACTGCCCTCCTGGCCCAGAATTCTCTGCTCTGCACCATCACCCTTCTGTCTTTAGACTGTCAGTGAGACTGGTTTTCATTGTAAACCACATGTTTGCTTTCGGGATGAAAATGGAGAGCTAGATAAAGTAGGTCTTTGATCACACTGTTTTTATCATATTCCTCAAGTAGTCACTGATCAATGTATTTACAAAAGCATTTCTGTTTAGTACTGTGCCCCCCCAACCACTTATCCCTGTATGTGAAGATGTTAGAAAAAATGAAGTAGTCTATCACATTTTTATTTTTGACAAAATAATTTTGAAAATATTGAAAAAATAATTTTTGACAAAATGCCCTTGGAATGCTGTTATAATAACAATACCTGATTTTTTTTTAAAGATTTTATTTATTTATTTGACAGAGAGAGAGAGAGAACAAGTAGGCAGAGAGGCAGGCAGAGGGAGATGGAGAAGCAGGCTCCCCGCCGAGCAGGGAGCCCGATGCGGGGCTCAATCCCAGGACCCTGGGACCATGACCCCAGCCGAAGACAGCGGCTTAACTGACTGAGCCACCCAGGTGCCCCAACAATACCTGATTTTAAAGTGAAGGACTAACATCAGATCCTCCTCCCAATGGCATTAACATAGCTAAATACCATAGGAAGAACAAAAAAGTTTTATTCTATGAGAATGTCATGGAGGCGAGCTTCCTTTGTAACCATGTAAGTAAGTCTGCTAAGACACTTGAGAGTTTTTAGGCAGTCATGATTATAAAACAAGTCTCGGAATTTGGGGAAACGTCAGAAAAACTCAGGCTCACATTGTACAATCAGAGTAGCCCCACTGCGTTATAAAATTTAAAATGGAGGGAAGTAATTGTAGGCCCCACTTCGAAGATATCAAACAGGAAAATTTCACTCAGGCTGCCTCTCCTCTTTCCAGCTGAAAGCACCACCACCAGAATCACAAACACAGCAGGTAATTTTAGCAGAATATGTCTCATCCAAAAGAAGAAAAGGTGAGTTGTACTAACAGACAAGAAAATTCAACAACGAAGCAACAATGAACAAATAATATGGCATCACTTCTATAAAGAATATTTGAGAATTGTTACTGAATTTGGAAAAATGCAAATTAACTTTGCTGGGAAACATTGATCCAACATACCAAAAGCTCATAGTTGTTTCATGTGGTCAGGATATGGAATGTTCTTATAAATAGCGGTAGCATGGTATTACATAAAGAATTCTATGCAATTATGAGTCAGAAGATCGACTCTGCCTCTAGCATAGCTGTGTGACATTTGTTCATAAGTTTGACCTCGCTGAATTAGTTTTTTCACCTGTAAAATGGGACAGTGGTGGGAGTAATGCCTATTTTTTCTATTTCACAGGGTTATTACAAGGAACAAATGTGTTTGCCAAGTATAAGGTTTTGTTAACACCATACGGGGGTGGGGGCGGTTGTCCAACGTTCAATTATTAGGTTAGAATATACTACACATGACACAAAAACTAAACTATATATAAATACATCTTTGATAAAGCAAGGGTGTGGTATTAATGAAACTTATTTCACAAACCCATGGGTGCAGAAATGACCTTTACATTTTTCTAAAATATCACTTCAGTCATTGTGGGGTTTTCCTTCTCCAAATGCCGTCATCCATGTCTGGGATCTTGCCCAGGACTAGTGTGTGTGTGTGTGTGTGTGTGTGTGTGTGTAAATGTCCATGTGGTCCTCTGAGATTATGGAGACATAAACTGGCTCTGACCACACGACACCCATACATCTCTTGGGCCTTGCTCCCTCCCCAAGGGCATTGTTGAGAAGCAGGGCACAGGTCTTCTTGCTAGTCTGAAGGAAGTCCTTTTCCTTACTTGTTTCTTCAAGAAACTCTTTTGTAGACCTATAGATCTTCTCCAAAAGACCAGCTTTTAGAAAAAAGAACCAGGAAGGCGTGTAGCCTCTTTCAACTTTCCGCCCTGCCACATACCTTCCCTGAGAAATGGAGCTGGCTCTCTGGTTGAAGGTGGGTATGAGAAAGGAAAGAGAAATTCCAGATTACTAGTGCAAAATATCCCTCGTTATTTGTTCATTCAACACAGGGTTATTGAACATCTACTATATACTAGACCCTGTGGTCCGTCCTTGGCATAGAGCTGTGAACAAGACAGGTACAATCCCCACTCAGGTGCTTACATTCTAGAGGAGCCAGACATGAAAACATGACTGAAATGAGTATTTGCACAATTGCACTTGTGATAAGTGCTGTAAAGAACATGGAGAAGGGGGAGCCCAAGTGGCTCAGTCGGTTAAGCGTCCAACTCTTGATTTCGGCTCAGGTCATGATCTCAGGGTTGTGAGATTGAGCCCTGTGTCAGGAGTGGAGCCTGCTTAAGATTCTTCCTCTCCCTCTGTTCTCCCCCCCCCAACTCCCGTTCATGTGCTCGTGCTCTCTCTCTAAAACAAACAAACAAACATGGAGGAGGCGTTAAGAGCAGGTATAAGTGGGAATCGATCCAATTTGGGGTCAGGGAAGGTTTCTTTGAGAAAATCATTTAAGCTGAGATCTGAAGGACAAGAAGCAATCCAGTCTGGGGTGGGGAGGGAACATTCAGACAGAGGAAAGAATATGTCCAGATGGAAGGGTAACGGCCCATTGAGCCAGGCTGACATCACATACCATGATGCAGATGTGCAAAGAAGTATATGACATTATTTTCTGTGATCAAATGCAGCTTTATATCAAGGGAACTGTGTAGCTAAAACAGGTAACTTATTCTATCCCTTTCTAGTATGCTTGTTCCAATTTATTAATTTTCCCCCAATTCAGTGACCATTTTTTTGTCATTATCCAATTCAAAAGAGTGCCAATTATCATTATTTGCCACTATCCAAGACCACTTCTGAAATTATTACATTCCTGCACAACTCTCTGGGAGTTTCTAACCCTTCTAACCCATAGATTTTGAGCCCCAGGGCAGGGGTAGAGGTGGGGGGGGAATCCTGGGCACTCCTATGCAAGCTTGTGTGTTAACTTTCCCTCTCTCTGTGGAATCATGAGTGGATGGAAGAGAGATAAGAGAACACGAGAGACCAGATAGGAGGCTACTGCCATGGTCCTGGTGAACAATGGTGGGAGCTGGATCAGAGGGACAGCAGTAATGATGAACAAAGTAGACAGACTTAAGACACAGAGAGGAGGGAGAATAAATAGGACTCAGGGATTGATTGGATATGTGTGTGAGGGGGGCATTTAGGGAGAAGATAGTGACTTCTAGGATTTCAGATAGGTGGCTTACCTCTTACTGAGATATGGAACATTGGAAGAAGAAGACTGAAGAGGATTTTCTTCTTTGGGGGGGGGGGGGATGTATCATCAAAATGGTTTCCTTCTGGCAACGGTTGGCATCCTTCGAATTGAAGCCTAGCAATTAGTGGACCGTGGTGTTGGTTAAGTCAGAAGCAGATCCTGAGAATTCTCTCATGATGCAACTGCCTCCTTAACATGTCCACTTGGGTGTGTGATTGGCATCTTACACTTCACATTTTCCACATGGAGTGTCTGATCTTCTTTCTGCACCTACTCCTCCTACAATGTCCTTCTTCTCAGGAAATGATAACTCTGTCCTTCCAGTTACTCTCTTTATGCCCCACACATGCAATCAATCAGTGAATCCTTTGGTTTCTACTTCTGCATCTATCCAGACTCCAATCCACTTCCACTGTTACCCCATTTGAACATTTGGTCATCTTTCATTTTTGTCATTTCTCTTCTGGATTGTTGCAGTAGCCTCTCACCGGCCTGCTTGCCTCCATTCAAGCTCCTCTGTGGTCTATCATCCACACAGCAGTCAAAGTGAACCTGTTCAAATGAGCCAGATCTTGCCACTGCTCTGTTCAAACTCTTCCACTCTTACTGAAGTCAAAGTCAAAGTCGAAGTCAAAATCTTAATAGTGGCCTCCAAGGCCCTACATGATCTGATTTGGCTCCCTCTCTGGCCTCAAGTTCTACCACTTTCCCCCTTGTACACTCCTCTCAAACCACCCTGGCCTCTGAACTTTCCCAACTATGCTAAGCACGGTTCCATCTCAGGGTCTTTGTAAAATCTATTCTTCCCTTCTGGAATGTTTCTCCTCTTTATATATGCACAGCTCACTTCCTTACCTCCTACTCAAATGACACCTTATCAGTGAGGCCTTCACTGATACCCTATTTAAAATTGTATTCCTGTACCTACAGTCTGTCCCCCTTCTCTGCTTAATTTTTTTCCACAACATTTATAACCATGTAACACATAATACATTTTACCCTTTTATTATCTGCTTCCCGCCACCCTCCTCAACCCTGCACGCAATGCATGCCTCATGAGGGCAGGTTTTTCTTTCTCCCATGCTGTGTTTTCTGGGCCTAGCTTGGTACTTGACACTTGGGAGGGACCTCAGTGGCATTTGCTTGTAACCAGTCCAGCTGCATCTCAGGTTTGGCCTTATGTTTGGAGGGATCAACACATTCGTCAGCTGGGAGGACTCAGGGCTTTGGAGGAGCTCCAGGGTTTGGAGTTTTTCAATTCCTTTGGCTCCTTCATAACATCCTCATTCCAATGACCAAGATTTGAATCTTTTCCAATTAGGGCATTCATTTTAACCTAAGGAACCCAGCACGGCCTAGAAGCCAGATAGTGCTGTTCAGCCGGGCTCACAGTGGTCTCCTCGTGTGGGTCCCAGTACACTTAGACCTTTAACACGATGGACTGGTTATGGCTTAAACTCAAGAGTATAAGATTTTATGAGCCTTTTAAAATTCAAGTTCTTTTCCTGTCAAACAGCTCCTCATGAAAATAGAGGCAGTCTTGGTTCAGGGATGGCAGCAGCCAAAAGCGAAATTGTATTGTGACAGTTGACTCCTCAGCAAGGCGCACATGGAAATGGAGTTGGGAGTGCAATTGGTGTATTGGGGGTAAAGCTTATGAGACGTAAAGGGGGGCTGAAATCAGATCGGGCAGGATTGAGCCTATAGACTGAGATGCAGGTCCAGCAGAGTCTTACCAACCCAACCATGAACTCCGGAGAAAAGTTGCCAAGAGAGGAGTCCCCGTGAGGCAGAAATGGCCAGTCCCTGGACTTCCGCCATGCTGAATCACTGGCTGGGCTTCCTGAGAAGAGCTTGGTCTCAGTCCCAAAGCTGAGGTGGATCCTGAAGGCATGATACCTGGAGGCTGTCAGCCCATTGAGCTGCTGGGCCCTGAATGGCAAGTTTTTTTCTTGATGGGAGATCTGAGAAGCACATCTCCATGGTTGTCACACATACTTACTCAAATATTATTTTGACTACCCCTGGATCTCCAAGTTGGCCCATGGTGGCTTTGGGAGGTAGGAACACAGAAGGCAGGTTTACATAACAGTTCACTGCATCTGGGGGATGTCAGCCCCACCTTCGTTGGCTGGGGAGTGGTTGGTGGCCATATTTCTTTTCTTTTCTTTCTTCTTTTCCCCCCACTTTGGTTGGGGGAAGACAAGAACCAATAACTAACTGGCTTTTACCACTTTGCTTGAGATAACGACCTCAAAATAGGAGCTTTTGAGCATTAACCAAAGCCTTCGCTTGTAGTGACAGCGAGATCCAGGGCTATAGAAGAGCACCGGTCCTGTTTACATATTTAAAAATATCTCTCACAACGAATGCAAATCAAATGCTTTAAAATTTTAAAGCATTCCCACTCGTGCGCACTTCAAACAACAAACTAATGCTGGCAGTTATTACATCATCTTAAAAAGAACCCCACTCTTGTAATCAATTAAACTCATTACACCTGAATAATCATTACCAATGCTGTATAATTTAAATAATCTCTGCAAGATGATTTATTTATGACTGTCGGGCCTCTGAACGACTTTCCAGAGCATCACTCAGTAGAGTCTGATAAAGTTTCCTTTTGAAGCTGGTTCAAACCCGAAGGAGTTTCCAGTGTTGCCCTGGGACACAACGCTGAAGCCAGGAAGAGCAGCCCATGAAAACTACTGGAGTGCCTTGTTTTCCCTTATCTTCCTCCAGCTGGGCGCTCTGGAAGGAATCTGTCTCTTTCTTGTTATTCTTTACTTAAGCCACCAGATGCAACCAACTCACTCAGATATCCTTAGATTTGGCTACCTGAACATCCACTCCTCTTGATAGGTGCCCGACCGGAGACCCTTGAGACAGCTGGCCGTAACTTAAGCAGTTGCTTTAGCACCCTGCATGGACTACCATTTTCCCATCCTGGGATGGGGGGCATCTCGAGACCACTGATGCTACCATCACTCCACATTTTCTCTCAAGATCTACTGTATGCAACTTCACTCCTGTTTAGGCATGTTTGATGGCAAGAGTTCGAAATCTGCTCACGCTAGCTTAAAGTGAAGCAGGATTTACTGTAATGTGAAATGCTACAATTTCAGGGACACTCGAGGATAAGAACTGAATTCTGTCCAGGAATGGGAACTGGGATACCAGGCACTGTGGGGGGTCCCACCCGCTGGTGTGGGGCCACAGCATGACTTTTTCTCTTGGCGGCCTTCCCCGGTCCTATCTCTTGTGACTTTTCTGCACCTCTAGAACTTGAGCTCCTATGTGGCTTTAGTTTGCCATGGCACCGACTGCTCCCCTGTCCCCACTTGAGTTTTTTCCCAAGATGCAGTCTCTCGGTGGCCCGATTTTTGAATTAAGTTTCATAGTGTTCCAATTCCGAATTCCCAGGAGAAAGTCAGGTGTACATCCCTGGTCCAATCAACCATGACTAGGATGGGGGCTGTCATAACACTCCTGTGGTGGGAGATGAAGCAGGGTTTCTAAGAAGAGATTATGGGTGGCAAGGTAATGATGGGCATGTCAGTTGAAAGTTGGGATGATGTTTCTGGAGCCCTGGTAAGTGGTTAGGAAGAAGGATAAGAACTTGCATAAATACTTAGAAAAATTTTATGATCAGGAGGTAGTATTGCATAATGATTAAGAGAATAGACTCTGGAGTCAGACTTACAATGTATGTGACCTTGGATATGTTATGTAATTTTTCTGTATCTCAGTTTTCTCATCAGGAGAATGGAGATAATGGGACCTCTCTTATAGTGCTGTTGCCAATTAATATATGTAAAATACTTAAAATAGTGCCTGGCTTGTATTAAGTGCTAAATAAGCATCACTTATCATATTCTTGCTAATAAGCATCACTTATCATATTCTTAACTACATTCTTCTTAGAGTTCCCTACTGACTAGCAATATAAACTTTATTTACATTTTATCCTTCAAATTCTGCTTAAATAGAAATAAACATTATTTGTGTTCTCTTATTGTCATCAACTGGTTGACAAATGGTTGGTGTGTGTAGACAGATAAGTTCAGTTTTATGGCTGTTTGGGCTGTTTGCACAGTAAAGTATTTAAGATTTTAGTCCTATAAGTATTGACTTTTGGTGTAATTTGTATACCATGGAGCTTACTAATTAACATTTTTCTTTAACACACTTAGATGAAGAAGAGTCTTTTTCAAAAAAGATTTTATTTATTTGAGAGAGGGAGAGAGAGAGAGAGCACAAGCAGGGGGAGGGGCAGAGGGAGAAGCAGACTCCCCGCTGAGCAGGGAGCCCGACGTTGGGTTCGAGGTAGGGCTCAATCCCAGGACCCCAGGATCACGAACTGAGCCGAAAGCAGACGCTTAACCAACGGAGCCACCCAGGCACCCCTGAAAAAGAGTCTTAACTACATTTCCTTAAAGGAGGAAACACTTTATTATCACAATAAAAGAATACCCTGTATCCCTTGCCTTACGTAGAAGATAATCATAAATATCAACACACTGAAAACAGCACGGTGTGACGAAAGTCTAAGTAGGTAACGAAATCACACTTGTCAGCTCAGAGCGGGAGGTTGGCTTTCTGTTAAAAAAAAAAAAGAAAAAAAAAAGGAGATCAGCAAGTGTTTAAGACCAGCACTGAGTTGAAACTTCGCTCTTGATGCAATCAGAGGATTAAAAAGAATTGAGCAGGGGAATAGCACTCACTATGTGGCTAAATGGTATTTAATGGTTAGGCTGCCGAAGCCATCCCCGAAATTACCTCTTCTACCCCCGCTTGCACTAGTTCCGCACAATAAGAAACCACTGTTCTGGAGGGACTAAAAGCCTTTAGGCAGGGAGAAGAGTAGGCTTTACTCTTTTTCACTCCATTTTCTCTACAAGAGAATTATATACCTCGAGGAAAGTAGGGGGTTTGGAGTTCAGATCCTTTCTCCAACACTTACTCAGATTGGAAGTTACTTATCATCTCTTGTTTCCTTACCTGTAATGTGTGTGTGTGTGTGTGGAAATAATAGTACATAACTTGCCAAGTTATTATGAAGATTAAATATGATCAGTGCTTAGCACAGGTACTCACTGCAGCAAACACTAATAAATATGTATATTTTGCATTATAAATGGGATCATGCATATACCAACTTGCTTTTTACTCTTAATAAGATTTTACAGTTGTTCCTCCATGTAAGTTCATATAAATCTACCTTATTTTTTAAACGGTTGTGTAAAACCCTGTAGTATATATATTCAAACTTTGCTTTAACCCGTCTTTTGCTGGGGGGCGGGCATTCAGGTTGTTTTCTGTGTGTCCCTGTGTGTGTATTCATTTTACAAGTGAGGGGATCGAGGCTTTAAGAGGTTAAGGCAGCCTGAGCAAAGCCAAGTAGCACCATGTTCTGTGCCTCTACATTCTGAGACATTGTCAACAGCGCCGTCATTCCCACCAATGGTGACACCCTATCTACATATGCCAGAAACATCAGCTGTCCCTAAGTGTTGGATTCCTGGAGTCAAGGCAGTTTGTGCCTTGTATCTTTTTTAAAAACTTATTTTTTAAGTAGGCTTCACACTCAGTGTGGAGTCCAAAGCGAGACTTGAACTCACCACCCTGAGATCAAGACCTGAGCTGAGATCAAGAGTCAGACGCTTAACCGACTGAGCCACCCAGGCACCCCTGAGGTCGTTTGATTCACATGTAAAGGGGGAAATGCTATTACTCAGGGGGGTTACGTAAAAGACCCCCCCCCCCGCCTGTGGAAAGGGCGTAAATGTGTGGGGTGGAAGTGAATGGGGCTAGCCAGAGGACCTGCAGGCTGGGAAAGATGGGAAGGATACCTGGGGGTGGAGGGGAGGGCGGGGGTGGAGACGACACTGAGACTCACAAGGAGAGAACCGAAGGGAAGAGGCAGGAAAGCTTTACAGGCCCACTCTGCCCACAGCTCAATTTTGCATCCTCTTCTGTCACCTGTTTATGGTGTAGAAGCAAGAGCAAATTACATTTCAGTGCCTGTCTAGCACAATGCCTCCTCCTGGCAAATGCTCTATAAATATTTACTGAGTGAATGAATAGATTTACATTCCTGATTACCTAAGACTTAGGGAATCTTGAGCCAGGCATCTAGGCGTGGCAGGGACAACCGTCTGGCAGTGAAGGGACCATCCGATGGGGCCTCACACCGACAAGCCGAGTCAGACTAGTGAGCAGAGGCAAGTATTGAACTTTCTGGTTGCCATGTGGCATGGAACACAATTCATAGCATTGTTTCAGGTGCTAGTGGAGGAGAAAAAAAAATCTTGAAAGAACCATTATAAGACTTCACATGTCCTTTGTGCAGGATCATAAAAACCGGATATCTTGCCCAAGTTTATGATTCCATTACAAAAGGAAAATAAAGCCGTTAGTAAATCTAAGGAAAGATATTGACTGCACATCTCTTTGGCCAAGTCAGTTTGCGGAATATATTGAATTGGGCTATGTGGCCCCCAAGAGTGAAATCCGTGAGTTATTTTTAGTGGAGTTAGACCAAGTCTAAAGAATACAAGTCTGTCTGCCTGGAGTTGCTCTTTATGGTAGCAGTATCATCCCCGTTGTATCCTAGAATGCTCTCAAAGTGCAATACTTTGAGCACAGGTAACCTGCACTCCAGGCGAAATAGTTGTGAACTGAGTACGCTTTGAACAGTGGCTCTAATTGATTTGAAGTGGTTCAAATCAAATGTAGGTTATGGAGTGTGAATTCTGGTTGTGCCTCATAATTAGTCATGATTTTGCCAAAATAATGGTGTGTAACAAATAACTATCACATCTCCTTTGTTTTTCTCACTTGCAAGCCAGGGGATTGACTGTGGCTCTCTTGGGTTCAGCTGGGATCCTCTGGGCTTGGTTCCAGGCTGTAGGTTGGGTTCAAGACTGTTCCACGTCTTTCCTCATTCTGGAGAAGCTAGCTACTCAGGGTATGTTCCCTCATGGTGGATGGAAGAAGTGCAAAGAAGTCAAACCACAAAGGCACTTTTTAAAAATTTTTTATCTAAATTCAATTAGCCAACATATAGTACATCATTAGTTTCAGATGTAGAGGTCAATAATTCATCAGTTGCATATAACACCTAGTGCTCATCATATCACGTGCCCTCCTTAATACCCCTCACCCAATTACCTCACCCCCCCACCTCCCCTCCAGCAACCCTTAGTTTGTTTCCTATAGTTAAGAGTGTCTCATGGTTTTTCTTCCTCTCTAATGATTTCCCATTCAGTTTTCCCTCCCTTTCCCTATGATCCTTGGCACTGTTTCTTATATTCCACATATGAGTGAGCCATATGATAATTGTCTTTCTCTGACTTATTTCACTCAGCATAATACCCTCCAGTTCCATCCATGTCGATGTAAATGATAAATATTCATCCTTTCTGATGGATGAGTAATATTCCATTGTATATATATATATATATATATACCTCATCTTCTTTTTAAAAAATTTTAAAAAGATTTTATTTATTCATTAGAGAGAGAGAGTACAGAGGGAGAGTGAGAAGGAGAAGCAGACTCCCCGATGAGCAGGGAGCCCAATGCGGGACTTGATCCCAGGACCCCAGGACCATGACCTAAGCTGAAGGCAGACGCTTAACTGATTGAGCCACCCAGACGTTCACACCACATCTTCTTTATCCATTCATCTGTCAATGGACATCTTGGCTCTTTCCACAGTTTGGCTATTTTGGACATTGCTGCTATAAACGTTGGGGTGCAGGTGCCCCTTCTGATTAATACATTTGTATCTTTGGAGTAAATACCTAGTAGTGCAATTATTGGGTCGTAGGGTAGCTCTATTTTTAACTTCTTGAGGAACCTCCATACTGTTTTCCAGAGAGGGAGTACCACCTTGCATTCCCACCAACAGTGTAAGAGGGTTCCCCTTTCTCCACATCCTCACCAACATTTGTTGCTTCCCGTCTTGTTAATTTTAGCCATTCTCACTGGTATGAGGTGGTATCTCATTGTGGTTTTGATTTTTATTTCCCTGATGACAAGTGACGTGGAATATTTTTTCATGTGTCCTTTGGCCATTTATATGTCTTCTTTAGAGAAATGTCTGTTCATATCTTCTGCCCATTTTTGACTGGATTATTTGTTTTTTGGGTGTTGAGTTTGAGAAGTTCTTTATAGATCTTGGATACTAACACTTTGTCTGATATGTCATTTACAAATATCTTTCCGTAGGTTGCCTTTTAGTTTTGTTGACTGTTTCCTTTGCTGTGCAGAAACTTTATATCTTGATGAAGTCCCAATAGTTCATTTTTGCTTTTGTTTCCCTTGCCTTTGGAGACGTGTCTAGAAAGAAGTTGCTGCGGCCGAGGTCAAAGAGGTTGCTGCCTGTGTTTTTCTCCAGGACTTTGATGGATTCCCGTCTTACATTTAGGTATTTCATCCATTTTGAGTTTATCTTTGTGTATGGTGTAACAAAATGGTCCAGTTTCATTCTTCTGCATATGGCTGTCCAATTTTCCCAGCACTATTTATTGAAGAGACTGTCCTTTTTTTCCATTGGATATTCTTTCCTGCTTTGTTGAAGATGAGTTGACCATAGAGTTGAGGGTCCATTTCTGGGTTCTCTATTGTGTTCCATTGATCGATGTGTCTGTTTTTGTACAGTACCATACTGTCTTGATTATGACAGCTTTGTAATATAGCTTGAAGTCCAGCATTGTGATGCCACTAGCTTTGGTTTTCTTTGTCAACATTCTTCTGGCAACATTCTATGCTCATGGATTGGAAGAATAAATATTGTTAAAATGTCTGTTACCCAGAGCAATCTACACATTCAATGCAATCCCTATCAAAATACCATTGACATTTTTCACAGAGCTGGAACAAATAATCCTAAAATTTGTATGAAACCAGGAAAGACCCAAATAACCAGAGGAATGTTGAAAAAGAAAACACACAGGCACATTTAAAACCTCTATGTGTGTCATGCCAACTAAGATTGCATTGGCCAAAGCCTATGTCAATGGGACAGGGAAGTGTATTTCTTCCACGGAGAGGGGACATGGCAAGAAGAAAAAATTATGAGCAAATAATGCAATGTAACATACCATGGGACCTTGGGTAAGATGCTGAACCTCTTTGTGCCTCTGTTTTCATTATCTGAAAAATGGGCATCATTGGGTTGTTTGAAGACTTAAGAGTAGTTGGAATGGTACCTGGCTCATAGGAAGCACTTGATAAATATCAATTATTCAAACTTAAGCTATTTTCTAAGCAAGCAAAGGAAAAGTTCCTGATTCCCAGGAACCCAAATTCCAACAAATTCTGACAGAAGTTTTATGTTTATACTGCTGAGGATGATGGACATATTAGCACACATTCAGAAAGATGATAAAAGAGAGCAGGAGTAAGTAGGAACTTGACTAAATCACAACTCAACTAGAGTGGCTGTAAGAATTGTAGATTGTTAGTATTACAGTGGACATTAGAGATCCTCCAGCCTCTGAAAGGGCATGGGCTTGGAGTCTGAAGATAAGGGTTAGGATTAAGTCTCTGCCACTTGGGCATGTCCCTGAATGTCATTTGAAACACATATAAAATTGGCATAATGAGGTTGTTGCTATGATCAAGTTAGATAATATGCAAATATTACATTGAAAAATGTAAAGCACTGCACAAACAGCATCGCTCTAAATCCAGTCTCTTACATTTTACAGAAGGCAGAATTGAGGCCCAAGGAAAGACCAAAGTTACACAAGTTCATCTCATTGCAACAGAACCGGGAGTAGAATCCTGTTTACTAAGTCAAGGTCTATTCACTTATACTTAAACACATTTCTTTTAGCATTACCCTTTTTGGGAAAAAGACAAAAGACAAAATAGGTTTATATCAAGTATGTAATAAAAAGTTTAAAATTACCTTCTAGTATATGTGCCCAGGTCAGTGAATTTTTAACCCAATTTACTCCATTTTTTTTCCCCTCCGTAGTGCTACTTAGAATAATAACCCTAAGGTAAAGAAAAACTGTGGATTTTCTAGGGGAGCACAATTGCTATTCTTATAAAAGCAGGAAGTTAAGTAATATATTTTTAAAGAATGTTAAGAATTAAGGTTGAAACAAAGAAAATTTTCTCATTAACCTCCAAATTACATGTACCCTAATATGCGTTCTGCAGTTGCTATCATTCATCAAGGTTTTAATAGATTATAAAATGTGAGAGTTTGGCATTGAGAAACTTCGTGTTAGAAAACGAGTTACTGACTGGAATGAGACTATGAGAGGTAGCTTGATGCAGCAGATGGAGTATAAGCATTGGGATCAGAGAATTAAGTTCCAATTCTAGCTCTGTCACTTCATAGCTGTGTTTTGGGGTAGGTTACTTAATTTCTCTGTACCCTGCTGAATCATGTCAAGGATTTTGAGAGAACATAAGCTCCTTTCAGGCAGGAACTTTGTTTTGTTTACTGCTATGTTCCTGGTGCCTGGGACAGTGATTGTGAGAAGAAGCATTAGCGATAACCTGTCACGTGTCCAGCACAACATCTAGCACACAGCAGGTGTCAATCCAAGGTGGTCACTATTATCAGGAAGAGAAGAATAAGGTTTTAAGGAAAATTATGTAATCTCTGTTTCTAGCCAAGCAGGGGACACAGGGCTCAAACCCAGGGTAGACTGTCAGGAACTTGAGGAAAGATAGGCATGGAGTCTAAGGCATTTAAAACACTGCAACCGGGGGCAGAGCTGGAGAAGACAACCAAAAAGCTAACCTAATGAAATACCACTCCAAAGAAATTGGCCAGAGAATGGAAAATTCCAGCCTGAATCCAGTGCCTGGCATTTAGAAGGATTTAAAGTATTTGTTGAATGAATGAAACAATGAATCTTTAACTTGAGGCCTCAAGTGGAACCCATGACTTTGGGAGAAGAATAAGAGGCAGGGCCTGAATTAAAAAAAAAAAAAAGAGGCGGGGCCTGGAAAGGTTCTTTGAGCTAGTTCTGTGACAAAGCAGGGGGAGGGGTCTCTTAAAAGACCATTGAGAGAGGAGTAGTAGGAGGACAATTTAGAGACTGTGTCAACAGAACATTCTCCACCAGGGGAGAATGTATAGTACAGTGAAGAATTACATGGCAGTATGATGGGACTTGGGGAGAGACCAAATGGATTGAGCACTGGTCACTGAGAGAAACAGCCTTGACCTTAGTTTAGAGGAACCACCGTGATGTTCTGAGGATAGGATGAACATCGATAAGGAGAATAAGGGGGAAAAATTAAAGCAGCAACAATGAACTTGCTCAAGAAACAGAGGAGTATTTATTCATTCATTCTCATCAAGAGTGCGAATACCTTTCAATGGGAGCAAGAACAGTCTGTTCAGCAAATGGTACTGGGACAACTTGATATTCATACATAACAGAATGAAGTTGGACCCTACCTTACATCATATACAAAAATTAACTCAAAATGGATCAAAAACCTAAATGTAATGTGAGCTAAAATGATAGCACTCTTAGAATAAAACATGGGGGAAGTTCTGCATAACCTTGGATTTGATGATAATTTCTTAAATATGACACCAAAACAAAGGTGATAAAAGAAAAAAATAGATAAGTTGTATTTCATCAAACTTAAAAACTTTTGTGCATCAAAAGATGCTATCAAGAGAGTGAAAAGGCAATCCACAGAATGGGAGAAAATATTAGCAAATTATATATCTGATAAGCTTTTAATACCCAGAACATATAAAGAACTGCAACTGAACAACAAAAGACAAACAACACTAGTTTAAAAATGGGCAAAGGACTAGAATAGACATTTCTCCAAAGAAGATATACCAATCAGCACACGAAGAGGTGCTCAACATCCCTGATCGTTAGGGAACTGTGAAACAAGACCATGATGAGTGATCACTTCAAAACTGTTAGGATGGTTATTTAAAAAAAAAAAAAAAGGAAAATAAGGAGTATTAGTGAGGATATGGAGAAATTAGAACCCTCATACATTGCTGGTGAGAATGTAAAATAGTGCAATTGTTGTGGAAAATAGTCTGGCTTTTCCTCAAAAAGGTAAATATAGAATTGCCACATGACCCTGCAATTCTACTCCTAGGTATTTATCCAAAAGAATTGAACTCAGGAACTCAAATGGATACCTGCACATCAATGTCTATAACATCATGACTCACAATAACCAAAAGGTGGAACCAACCCAAGTGTTAATCACAGATGAATGGATAAACAAAATGTGGCACATACATACTTTAGGATATTATACAGCCATAAAAAGGAATAAAGTTCTGATCCATGCTACAACATGAACGAACCTTGGAAACATTATGCTATGTGAAATAAATCAGACACAAAAGGACGAATATTGTATGATTCCATTTTTATGAAATATCTAGAATAGGCAAATTCATAGAGACAAAAAGTAAATTAGCAATTACCGGTGGGAGGGAGTCATTGCTTAATGGTTACAGAGTTTCTGTTTGAGGTGATGAAAGGTTTCGAAAATGGATGGTGGCCATGGTTGCACAACATTGTGCATGTATTTAATGCCGCTGAATAGTACACCAAAACCAGCAAATGTTATGTTATATATGCATTTCCTGCAATAATAAAAAAATGAAATAGAGATGTAGTGCTGTCATCTGGGATCACTGTGGTAGACTGAATAATGCTGCCCTCCAACACAAGATGGCCAAACTCTAGTCCCTGGTGCTGTCTTTGTATGTTATATTATCTGGCAAAAGGGGCCTTGCGGATGGATTAATTTTACAGGTCTTTTTTAAAAAAGATTTATTTATTTATTTTAGAGAGGGGGCGGGGGGGCAGAGAGAGAGGGAGAGAGAGAGAATCTCAAGCAGATTCCCTGCTGAACATGGAGCTGGGGTGGGGGTGGGGGAGCTTGATCACACCACCCTGAGATCATGACCTGAGCCAAAATCAAGAGTTGGACACTTAACCGACTGGGCCACCCAGGTGCCCCTAATTTTATGGATCTTAAAATAAGGAGATTATCCTGGATTATCTGGGTAAGCTCAATGTAATCACACAGGGCCTTAAAAATGGAAGAAGAAGGCAGAAGAGGAGGTTGGAGGAGATACTGTGGGAGAAGAGGCAGGAGATGTTCAACGTGTGAGAGGGACCAAACCATTCACAATTTGCTGGCTTTGAAGATAGGGAAAGGGGGCTGTGAGCCAAGGAATTCAAGAGACCTCTGGAAGTTGAGAACAGTCCTCGGCTGACATCCAGCAAGGAAATGGGATCTCAGTCCTCTAACCACAAAAATTTGAAGTCGGACAGCAACCTGCATAAACAAAGAAATAGATTCTACTTTAGAGCCAGCAGAAAAGCATAGAGCCCTGCAGACATCTTGATTTTAGCCTGGTGAGACCTATGTTGGAATTACAGAACTACAAAATAATAGATTTGTGTTAAAAAAAAAAAAAAAGAAATAGGCTGTTGTGGAGGTGGCTATTGCTCTGTGATTGGAAGACAGCCAGGGCTCAGGTGAGGGGTTTTGCTGAGTAGTCAGAAAGCAGAGCAAAAATGTCTGTCAAAAGTGTAGCATATCGCCTTTTCCAGAGATGGCTATGACAGTATCTCCCATCTCACATGCTCTTCTGCAATGAGAACTTGCCACTCCACCATCAAGATGTTCCTCTCCTTGAATTGGGGTTGGCCTTTGTGACTTGCCTATAACCGAAGGAGTGTAATGAAAGTAATCCTGCATGATATCTGAGGCTACGTCCAAAGAGACCACGCACTTCTGCCTGATTCCCTTAATTTGTCCTTCCTATGCTACTTCTCAGGACATTGCCTGTTGGAACTCAAGCTCCATGCTGTGAGGAAGACCAAGCCACACAAAGAGGCCTGTACTCCAGTCAACAGTCCCAACCAAGCCCAGCCTTGGAGTTATCCCACCCAGGTGATGAAGCCTCCAGAAAACTCCAGCCTACAGTTGTTTGAGTCACCTCCAGCTGAATCAGAATCTATGTGCCCCCAAACTGCAGCATGTAGATTAGCCATCCCTGCCAGGCCCAGTTCAAATTGCTGACCCACAGAACCTCTGAGTGTTAAATGGTCATTGTCTTATGCCACCCAGTTTGGGGTGTTATATTATGGAGCAATATGTAACCAGAGTAAGTGTGAAAGAAGAAGAAACAGAATTTAATAGCACCCATAGGGAAGCAAGGCAGTGAAGAGGCATGGATCATTCCAGAGTCTCTTGCTTGAGGGCTAAGAAAATGGTGGTGTTCATTACTCATGGAATGCAGATTGAGAGGGCTGGAGAAGAAGCAGGGAAAGAGAGAAAGAAGCATGATCATTCCTCTACGGAGCAGCATGAAACTGAGGGATCCCTTCTGTTTTAATGAAAGGCTTGGTTGGGATTGGGCTCCCTATAGCCACTCTCAGAACTCTGAGGAACACCACTGTAATTCTCAAAAGTACTAAAGTACCAATTTATTGCAGCCAGGCTGGCTCTGAGTAAGGGTTGACCAGCCCACAAGAATTATTGTCAGTTGGCTAAAGTAGAGTACAGATGTGTGCATTGAAGTGCCAATGAAGGATGCATTCCAACATACCGAATTCTTCTGAAAAACTGTTAAACAATGGAAACTACCACCGACGCTTGCTGTGGGCCTTTTTATATGACCTCAATTAGGACTGTTCAATAAATACAAAACTGAAAAAATTATTAGATTAAAGAATTTTGTCCAGAATCAAACAATCCTCAGAGGATCCAATGACAATTCTCTTATAGAAAGCAGTCTTAGCATTCTACAACATAATTGTACCAAGAAAACAAGTAATGGTGCAGATTAAAATAGGAGAGCCTCCAAAATAAAATAAAATAAAATAAATAAAATAAAATAAAATAGGAGAGCCTCTAGATGAACCAGAGATTCATCACAATTGGTACCCATAATCTTGGCTACAAGGAAAATTAAGAGGAAAAAATAGCCTATAAGTAATAGTGAGGTTTAACAAAAGATTCCTCAAAAGGAACCTCATAAAAAACAGCTTTGTTTTTTAGTTTTTTGGTTTTTTAATTAGTGAAGATCTCAATAGGTGGCCACACCTATGTTCTTTAGAACCCTCTGGAATCCACATCACCATTCATTAGAACTGCATCATTTAAGAGCACCATAGGACCATTTGGCCACAGCCAATAGTACTAATTCAACTTTCATTCTTGGCTACTCAGCTGTGCTATATTAAATAATTTATCTTCTAAATCTCTTTCCTTCCCTATATTCTAGAACACTACATTGATTTGTGTTTTTTTCTTACCTGTTTGATTCTTCTGTGTCTTAGTTAACTTTTCTCCCTCATTAACTGTAGTTGGTTTCTAAGCCCGATTTTGTGGCTTCTGCTCTTTTCATTCTGGACTTCATGCCTTCAGGAAGCTTATCCAAATATATGATGTTAAGTTACTTTTTCTTCAAGAACTACTTACTGATTTCTACATTTATATTTTCTAGTTCTTTCTACTAACCCATTCTTCAGTTCTGCCCCTCCACTTAAATGTTTTTTCCAGTTTAAAAAAATGAGAACCCATTCTGTAAAGTGATTGGAATGAGTTTCAAGTGGGAATGGTCATCATACCTTTTTATTTTAATCTAATGAATTTGCTTTGCAATTTGCTTTGAATCCCGTTTTCAGTAGTAGCATTCAAGTGAATGCCCAGTCAGCCACTCTGAATTGATATGATCCAAATTACGAGGACTTTTAATTATTTTTTTTTTAAGATTTTATTTATTTGACAGAGAGAGAGACGAGGAGAGAGGGAACACAAGCAGGGGGAGTGGGAGAGGGAGAAGCAGGCTTCCCGCTGGGCAGGGAGCCCGATGTGGGGCTCGATCCCAGGACCCTGGGATCATGACCTGAGCCGAAGGCAGACGCTTAATGACTGAGCCACCCAGGTGCCCACGAGGACTTTTAAAAGAAAGCTAAAGTCAATGTTAGATAACATGGATATTATCTTGCAGACTTTGGGGGGCAGAAAAATCTAAATTCTCTCTCCATTAACACGACAAGTTGGGAGTAGATTACTGCTTTTTCAAATTGGACTGTATGAGCACTAGGGATTCTGTGACCTCCCTTCAGGGGTACCAGTGGGATGAAAAGGCACCCAAGAGGTAAAGCTACTCCAACCCTTGCCCTTCACGAGTGTTGACCAGATGACTTCACTTTCATCTGTTTTTCATATTGTAAGATTTTGTTTGTACAAAGGTTTCTGAGTCTACTTTTTTTTTTTTTTTTTAAATTTGCAGACTTGGGGCGCCTGGGTGGCTCAGTCGTTAAGCGTCTGCCTTCAGCTCGGGTCATGATCCCAGGGTCCTGGGATCGAGCCCCACATCGGGCTCCCTGCTCCGTGGGAAGCCTGCTTCTCCCCCTCCCACTTCCCCTGCTTGTGTTCCCTCTCTCGCTGTGTCTCTCTCTGTCAAATAAATAAATAAAATCTTTTTTTTTTTAAAAAAAGACAATTTGCAGACTAGCTCCAAGACCTCTCTAGTTCTTATAATTCTGTGGTTCTATCAAATCATTGAAGAGAGGTTACAGGATAAGAACTATAAACAGAATAGTTTAAATATGTCTTCATAATCTATCTTCATACATTAGATGCATTCAGACAGCAAGTGCAAAGGGAGCTTTATTGTATTGTGTTGTACAGCTCTGCTGATGCTCTTGATTTGCAAGGGCAATACTGCTCCTGCTTCATTGCAATTCTTTAGCAAAATAAAAGGTGCCCACATTTCATAATCTCCTGTGCCTCTTAAGGCATCTTTGGGCTTTGAGTAGCTAGACCTTGAAGACTTAACAATCAGTGTAGCAGATACTGTTGGTGCCCACGTTTATTCTTGCTTTCACCATTCCCATGTATGACCGCAACTTCTTGCCATAAGCACCTGCAACCCTCTGCCTGAGGGCTTTCTCTTGCCACAGAGCATGCTTGGTCAATGTACGAGGAAGGCTGGAAGTGCTGGGCAGCTGATATTTCCAGGACTAGCCCTCAGGTAATGAAGGACAGGAGGTGGTAGATAAATACTCCAGCTTCATCACCCCTTGGATGGGACAATTTTGAGGCATGTTCTGCAGAGTCACCCAGAGGTCCCTGATAGCGTTAAGGCCTAATAGCTCACAGCAGTAACTTCATTAACCCACTCTGCATTTCCTTCCTTTCCATCCCCATCTCTTGTACTCACCTCCAAAAGAAATTATTCCCAAATAAACTACTTGCATTCATATAGTTTTTGTGGGATCTGCTTCTGGGGGAAAGCCAAGTGTATCAGTCAGGGTCCAGTCAGGAGACAGAAACCCTACCAGTTATTTTGACAGGAGAATTTAATGTAGAAATTGTTAGCTACGTATAAAATTGTTGACTTGATATCTGTATTAGTAGTTTCCTGGGGCTGCCATACCAAAGTACCACCAACTGGGTGGCTTAAACAAGAGAAATTTATGGTTTCATAGCTCTGAAGGCCAGAAGTCTAAATTAAGGTGTCATCATGGTAAATTCCTTCTGAGGGTCGTGAGGAAGAATCTATTCCATGCCTCTCCTCTAGCTTCTGGTAGCCTCAGGCTTTCCTTGGCTTATAGATGGTGTTCTCCTTGTGTATTCACATTGTCTTCCTTCTGTTGAATTAAGGCCCATCCTAATGACCTCATCTTAACTTGATCATCTGCAAAGACTCTCTTTCCAAGTAAGGTCACATTCACAGGAACTAGGAGTTAGGACTTCAGCCTTTTTTTGGGGGGTGGGGGTGGGGAACACAATTCAGCCAGTAACAGTACCTGAAGAGGAAAAAGAAATAGGTGAGGTATCATGGAGGTAGAAACTTCAGGAAATAGCTACCATCCTTAGCATGAGGGAACAAAGGGAAGATGTTGAAATTACTAAACCATAGGCTGGAACACAGATGCTTGAGGAATGGACATGAGCTGAGTGGCACTGGTGTCTCTGTGCTGGAAGAAGAGGCCTCATGGGGGCCCGGACCCAGACACCTGAAGAGGGGGTCCTATGGTCTGGTGCTGGTGTTCCTGGGGTGGGGGGGTGTGATAAGATGGGTTCTGCAAGTGTTGGAAAAACTATGTTCAGCTGCTGTTACAGGAAGGGACTGCCACTTCTGGGATTAGGAAGTGAGGTTGGGGTAACTCTCACAGGAGCAGGAAGAAGATAGGGAACCCCAAGAAGCAGACAGGAAGTAAACAGGAAGGAGCATGTCTCTTCTTCCTCCTCTAGCCTCGCATCTCCCTCTAGCACTCTGTATGGACAAAGCCTGAAAGGGAACAGCTAGCAATCTCAGGCCCAGCATCATAAAACAAAGTATAGAAGATTGGGTTTGGAGCTGAGAGGGAATAGCTTAATCACTGGCACACCAACCTTAGATGATCAGGAAACTCAGAAAAGAAATTTTTATCCAAAGAAAGTAAAGATTCGGCCGAGGAACATCAACATTGATTAACGGTGGTTAATGAGGCAGTATCCAAGTGAGAAAGAAACACCTAGATAAAGATGTGGCTATAAAGTAATGTGATTGAATTTTTAACAACTTACTAGGACTTCAGCATACAAATGAGAACAGTTCTCTTCAAAATAGTTGAAAGTCGTCCACTCACTCTTTTAATACAACCATGACTCAAAGAATCCTTGGAGCTCTGCATTTTGATTGGCCTGTATTTTGATTCAATCCACATTGCCAATACTTTGCCTTTTGCAGGTGAATTTAACTTTTTGGAAACAGCTTAATGCCATCCCATGCTAAACCTGGTGAACCAAAGTCACATAATCAGGTTTGACTCTTTTTTTTTTAGCAAATTGTGGGGAGGGATTTTAGGGGTGGTGTGCCGTGATCAAGGTGTAATTTCTGTCTTAAAGTGGTGTCTGGCTGGTGGTCTCTGATGATATAATTCTCAACCTGTCAGTAAAATGATATGAACACAGAAAATGATGAAGCTTCATAATAACAAATCAAATCGAGACTAACATTTTGTCGTTTTCCAACTCTGTTTAGAATCTCACCTAATTATAAGGGTGGTGCACTTGTTCGAAAAATACAATTTGTGATCTACAGGTGCACTGTTGTCAGTTACAGAAAAAAATCTGCCAATGTAATAAAAAAGGTCATTTTATGCTTCCTTCACGAAACGGAGGGCTTCAGTGGCTCAAAATCATCAGGTGTGGGCCTAACAGAAAACAAAGCAGCCATCTGCTTACTAGTGGGGAGCTTTGATGAGACAGCCGCAACACTTACTTATCTCCTTTTCTGTCAGTACATATCTTATATTTAGAAGAGACCAGAAATCTTCCAGAAAGCTATTTGCAACAATGTAGAGAGGTAATTGATGCTACCTCACTGCAGTTGAAGAGACCAGAAGAATCTTTGCCATGGTGCATAGTGATTATAGTTTTACATATTCCTTATTGATTTAGAGCATCATAAAACCAAGCTATGGGACAGGGGAAGGTTCCATTTGGTACATCAGAGTACTGAGTATCTTCTGGGCACTGAAAATTGGATTGAGAGCAACGTATATCGAGACCATTGAAACCTCAGAATGCGAAGTGAGCAATGCCCACAGGAAAATGAAGACTAAGTTGGTCATATGGCAAGAACTGGCTTAGGCTAGATCTCTCTTCATTTTTGGGATGAATAAATAGAAACAACTTACATAGAGGTCTTTGAAAAATTTGGCAGAACAAGCGAAACACTACCTTGAAGACTCAGGAGAAGAAGGCCAACTGTGAAACGATTTACTATTGAAACCAATAGAAAAGCATATCCTTAAGGTTACAAGAAGATGAAACGTCTGTAAAATGGGAGCAGAGCCTTAGGGAAAGTAGTAGAAATGAAGACAACTGTAGGAGAATAATCGGAAAATGGTTGCGATAAAGAAAAAAAAAAAAGGAAACTGTAAGAACTAGAAATGCAATAGCAGAATCAAAAATCCTTTCTGGAAATCAAAAAGAGCCAAATTGACACTAGAGAACTGAACTGGTTATGCAGAGAAAAAATATGATAAATTTCCCTGGAAATGTAGGGAACGGATAAAAAAAAAAGATGAAAAGACATGACTAATCAGAAAAATGATCAAACCTAAAAATTTTAGATACATCAGAGAAAGACATCACTATGACCAGAGCACCAGCAATAATCAGACATAATTGAAGAAAATGTTCCTGAGTCAATGAAAGATCTGATTGTACAGACTGAAAGTCCAGAATCTTCCAGGCACAAAAAAAATAAAAAGAAATTCTTATGTAGACATATTTTGAATCATAAGGATTTAAACATCTCCTACATAGTTGTTTAATTAGTTTACTTATAAAGGACAGAAAAATCAAGCTAACTTCAGTGTTTTTTTTTTTTTTATTCTTATGTTAATCCCCATACATTACATCATTAGTTTTAGATGAAGTGTTCCATGATTCATTGTTTGTGCATAACACCCAGTGCTCCATGCAGAATGTGCCCTCCTCGGGCGCCTGGGTGGCTCAGTCATTAAGCGTCTGCCTTCGGCTCAGGTCATGATCCTGGAGTCCCTGGATCGGGTCCCGCATCGGGCTCCCTGCTCGGCGGGGAGTCTGCTTCTCCCTCTGACCCTCCCCCCTCTCATGTGCTCTCTCTCATTCTCTCTCTCTCAAATAAATAAATGAAATCTTTAAAAAAAAAAAAAAAGAATGTGCCCTCCTCAATACCCACCACCAGGCTAACCCATCCTCCCACCCCTCTCCCCTCTAGAACCCTCAGTTTGTTTTTCAGAGTCCATCGTCTCTCATGGTTCGTCTACCCCTCCGATTTCCCCTGCTTCATTCTTCCCCTCCCGCTACCTTCTTCTTCTTCTTTTTTTCTTAACATATATTGCATTATTTGTTTCAGAGGTACAGATCTGAGATTCAACAGTCTTGCACAATTCACAGCGCTTACCAGAGCACATACCCTCCCCAGTGTCTATCACCCAGTCACCCCATCCCTCCCACCCCCCCCACTCCAGTAACCCTCAGTTTGTTTCCTGCAATTAAGAATTCCTCATATCAGTGAGATCATATGATACATGTCTTTCTCTGTTTGACTTATTTCACTCAACATAATACCCTCCAGTTCCATCCACGTCGTTGCAAATGGCAAGATCTCATTCCTTTTGATGGCTGCATAATATTCCATTGTATATATATACCACATCTTCTTTATCCATTCATCTGTCGATGGACATCTTGGCTCTTTCCACAGTTTGGCTATTGTGGACATTGCTGCTATAAACATCAGGGCGCCTGGGTGGCTCAGTTGGTTAACTCCAGTGTTTTTAAAGTAAATGCTAAAAGACTATAGAATAATGCCTAAAATATTTGGAGAGAAAAAAATTTTGCTCAAACCTTTATTTCTGAATGAAGGCAACAGAAAAATTTGAGTATTACAGGCTCAAAAAACATGCCATCCATGCTAGTTTTTGAAAAGTGACTTGTAAATCTTGTGGCTAAATGCAACCTAAATAATCAACAACCCGAGTAAGTTTGTAGTGGCCTAGTAAGCCAGCTGACAGAAGAAAGGTGACTCACAGTGGTTCCAACAGCACAGGGCAAGTGTGTGTCGGACCCAACTGTAGTTCTGTACCATTCAATCTCTGATTGGGCATGTGGTCAAGGGAGAGAACTCTGTTTTGTCAGGAACATGGGACTAGAAAGAGAGGAAGCATGTGCATCCATCCATTCAGTTGTTCTTTCATTTAACATTTACTGAATCCCTACTGGGAGTTAGATATTGTGTTAGCCTGTGGGGATGGATTAAAGACCTCAAGGGCTCTTTGGTCCAGCCAGTGGAGACAGACATACAATCAAATATAACACACATAATACATGCCGGGCCAGTGCTTCTTAAACTTTAATATTTATAAGAATCACCTGGAGAGCTTGATTAAAACACATGCCACCATGGAAGTACACGCAGGGCATGGTGGGTACATGAAGAGGGAGCTATTTTTCCTGCAGGTGATGATTGAGCTGAGTTTCAGAAAATAAGTAGATATTTATTCACCAGACAAAAAAGGTGAAGTGGAGAGAATTCAGAAACAGAGCTCACTGTGTTTGGGACCCAGTGTGTAACAGATAAAGATGTAGAGATGAGTGTGGGCCACATCCTGAAGAGTCTTAAGTGCTGCACTGAGGAATTTAAATTTTATCCTGTCAGCAATGGAGAGCCACTGAGAGTTTTAAGCAAGGGAATAGGCCATGCAGGTATTTAGCAAAGAACATTCTAGTGAGAGGAAACAGCAAGAGCAAATACCTTGAAGTTGGAGTGTCCATAGACTGTTCGTGGACAAGCAAGGAGGCCATTGTGGCTGGAATATGAAGGCGGCAGTACTAGGGGATGAGGTCAGAGAACTAGGCAGGGAGGGGCTGGATTGTGTAGGGCCTTAAGGATCATAGTAAGAATATTGGATTTAATTTTAAGCCCGTTGGGCATGGGTATGACATGATATCACTTAGATTTGAAAGTATCACCCTGGCTATCATGTGTACTGTAAAGGGGCAAGAGTGGAGGCAAGAAAGCATTTAGGAGATTACTGTAGGAGTCCAGGGGAGAGTTGATGGTGGCTTGGACCAGGGGTTTTTTGACAAATTCATATATTAATGTATCTACCATCGCAGGCATGGCATAGAACAATTCCATTATTCTAAAAATTGCTTTATGCTACTTCTTTGTAGTCACCCCTCCCAAACCCTAATTGCTGGCAACCACTAATCTTATTTCTATACCTATAGTTCTGTCTTTTCCAGAATTTCACACAAATGGAAAGTTTTGGATCCGGCTCCTTCTATTAAATACATTTCACATTCATCTCTGATGCTGTGTGAATGAATAGTTCATTTCTTTTTATTGCTGAGTAGAACTCCATGCACGGACGTACCACAGTTTGTTTCTTCATTTACAGCAACTGACAGATATTTGGATTGTTTCCAGTTTTGGTGATTACGAATGAAGCCGCTATAAATATTTGTGTATAGGTTCTTGGACGAACGTAAGTTTCATTTCTTTTGGGTAAATATCCGGGAGTGTGATTGGTATGTATGGTAAGTGTATGTTTAAGTTTATAAGAAAATGCCAAACTGTTTTCCATTGAGAGCATACCGCTTTGCATTCTTGCCAGCAATACATGAGAGTTCCAGTTGCTCAGCAACCTTGTCAGCATTTGGTATTATTGGTATTTTTATTTTAGCCATTCTAGCCGATACGGAGTGGTATCTCATTGTGGTTTAATTTGCATTTTTAACGACTAATGTTGTTGAGCAAAGCAGAGCCAGGATTTACTGATGGAATCAATGTGGGATGTGAAAGAGCGAGGAGTCAAGCATGGTTTCGAGGTCTTTGGCCTGAGCAACATAACAATGAAAGAGGTAGAGAGAGTTCAGAAACAGTTAATGTGACATGATTTCAGTGGTTCAGGAAAAGCTCAGGAACAGTCATTAGGAACGAGAAAATGGTTATTGTTATTGGACAAAGGAAAAGTGGTAGCACTCTCCTACCCCATATTCCCATCAGGAACCACATAGGAGATTTATTCAGAGCAAATAGAACTGAAGATGATTAAAGAACTTTCATGGGTGGTGTGTGGGTGGAAAATGAAAGGTGTCACCCTCAGGGAAAGACCTGTCAGTCTGGGAAAAGCAAGCTCCTGTTAATATCTCAGGGATGTGATTCACTATGAAAGCCTGAAACCTGTTTTATAGCCCAGGTGGGCGGTGGCTAGGGCAGAGTTGTTTATACTGAGACAAAGAACAGAGAGAAGTTGATGGATTGGATAATGGAACCTAGTACCTGGGTGTAATGGACCATGATGTCATCTTGAATAAGCAAATCTAAGGAAAGAATTACATGGGTCCACACTAAGTAGAACCTTGGGAAAGCTGACAAAGCAAGGGAGGCTGCCAGAAGCACTATGTCCTGGGTTTTCCACCTGGCTTCTCAGAGGGACCCAGGATAATCGTCCATGTGTAGATTATCAATCACCTCTGGTTCAGGTATAGATGAAGGTTATTTAAGGAACAATAAAGAAGAGATTATCTGGGATCCTCCCAACTCTGGTGCCATGGTGACCGGCTCCAATCAAAGAAGACAGATCCTCTTTTTTTTTATTTAATTTTTTATTGTTATGTTAATCACCATACATTACATCATTAGTTTTTGATGTAGTGTTCCATGATTCATTGTTTGTGCATAACACCCAGTGCTCCATGCAGAATGTGCCCTCTTTAATACCCATCACCAGGCTAACCCATCCTCCCACCCCCCTCCCCTCTAGAACCCTCAGTTTGTTTTTCAGAGTCCATCATCTCTCATCATCTCCCCCTCCGATTTCCCCCCCTTCATTCTTCCCCTCCTGCTATCTTCTTTTTTTTTTCTTAACATATATTGCATTATTTGTTTCAGAGGTACAGATCTGTGATTCAACAGTCTTGCACAATTCACAGCGCTCACCATAGCACATACCCTCCCCAATGTCTATCACCCAGCCACCCCATCCCTCCCACCCCACCCCCACTCCAGCAACCCTCAGTTTATTTCCTGAGATTAAGAATTCCTCATATCAGTGAGGTCATATGATACATGTCTTTCTCTGATTGACTTATTTTGCTCAGCATAACACCCTCCAGTTCTATCCACGTCATTGCAAATGGCAAGATCTCATTCCTTTTGATGGCTGCATAATATTCCATTGTATATATATATACACCACATCTTCTTTATCCATTCATCGAAGACAGATCCTCTTACTACCATAGTTCTGGGATGCTTCATGGCTCGATTTCTAATTCTACTTTGGCTTCTTTATCAATTCCCTCTCTTCAACTTTATACCTTTATTGTCACTGTTTTTAGCAATGAAAATAACTTTATTGTTTTGAGTTTTCCTTTGCAAAAAATTCAAACAGTTTAGAAAAATGTGCTAAAGACAGTAAAAGTTTTCTGAAATCTCACCATCCCAGGTTCTCATCATTAATGTTTTGGGAGACCATCCATTTATGTATGCATGCATATTCACAGTTGTACATTTACTTAAATGAGATAACACCACACATGCTGGTATCTTTAAATTATGGCAAACTTTTGAAAAACTGAGTTTTGTTTCATTTTTTATTGACACTTCCACGTCCCACTGACACCCCCAGTAACCAATGTAAATAACTTGGTGTTTATTCTTCAGAAATTTCTCCATAATCATACAGTTTTACACGCACACACACACACACACATTATTAAGAACTGGTTAACAAAAATAGGCTCTTTGTAATGTACTTCTCTGAATCTTCCTTTTTCCATTGTACTTTCATCATTCTTTTCTATGACTGCCTAATGTTCTGTGCTCCAATTGATTGACATTAATTTGCTTCCTTTCTTTTGCCACTTCAAACATTGCTGCAGTAAATATCTGCATGTATTCCTTACATACTAAAGATTTATTTTTCATGCTGGCATTTTTATTTCTATGTAACAGAGTCCAAGAAATAGGATTTCTGAGTTGAAAAGTAAGTGCAATTATAGTTTTAATAAATATTGCCAAATTACTTTCCAAATGATTGCTTATGATATCCTCATTATATTTTTCTATCTTTATTGAGATATAATTGACAAATAGAATTGTATATATTTTAGGTTTATGACTTGATGTTTTGATAAGTATGTATGATGAAATAATTGCCACAAGGAAGCTAATTAATCTATCCATCACCTCATAGTAACCATTTTTTTGTGTGGTGAGAGTGCTTAAGATCTGTCCTCCCAGCAAATTTCAAGTATACAATACAATATTGTTAACTATATTCACATTGTTGTACTTTAGATTTCCAGAGCTTATTCATCTTACATAACTGAAACTTTGTACTCTGACCAACATTGCCACATTTTCCCCTCCCCTAGCCATTCTACTCTCTGCTTCTATGATTTGACTATTTTAGATTCCACATATAAGTGAGATCATGCATTATTTGTCTTTCTATGTCTGGCTTATTTCACTTAGCATAATGTCCTCCAGGTTCATTCATGTCATGAATGTCATGATTTCCTTTTTTAAGGCTGAATAATATTCCATTACATAGATAAATTATATATATGTGTGTGTGTGTGTTTATCTGTTCATCTGTTAATGGACAGTTAGGTTGTTTCCATATTTTGGCTATTGTAAATAATACTACAATGAACACAATCATGCAGATATCTCTTCAAGATGTTGATTTCATTTCCTTTGGAGATATACCTAAAAGTGGGATTGCAGGATCATAAGGTCCTATTTTTAATTTTGGGGGAAACTTCATACTGTTTTCCATAAGGGTTGTACCAACTTACGTTCTCACCAATACTGTACAAGCATTTCCTTTTCTCCACAACCTCACCAACACTTATCTTTGTCTTTTTGATAATAGCCATTCTAACAAGTGTAAGGTGATATCTCATTGTGGTTTTGATTTGCATTCCCATGATGACTAGTGACATTGAATACCTTTTCATATACCTTTGGCCATTTCTATGACTTCTTTTGAGAAATATCTCTTTAGGAACTTTGCTCATATTTGAATTGGGTTATGTGCTTTGTTTGTTTGTTTTTGCAGTTGAGTTTTATGAATTCTTTATATATTTCAGATATAAGCTTCTTATCAGATACATGGCTTGCAAATATTTTTCCCATTCTGTAAATCGCCTTTTCACTCTGTTGATTGTTTCCTTTGCTGTACAGAAGCTTTTTAGTTTGATGCAATCCCACATATCTATTTCTGCTTTTGTTGCCTGTGCTGTTGGTGTCATGGCCAAAAAATCATAGTCCACACCAATGTCAAGAAGCTTTTCCCCTATGTTTTCTTCCAATACTTTTATGGTTTCAGGTCTTATGTTTAAGACTTTAAACCATTTTGGGTTGATTTTTGTATTTGGTGTGAGATAAGTGCATGTTTATTCTTTTCTTTATGACTATCCAGTTTTCCCAACACTATTTATTGAAGAAATTATTTTTTCTTTTTTCTTTTTTCTTTTTTTTAAAGATTTTGTTTATTTATTTGACAGAGAGAGACACAGCGAGAGAGGGAACACTAGCAGGGTGAGGAGGAGAGGGAGAAGCAGGCTCCCCGCAGAGCAGGGAGCCCGATGTGGGACTTGATCCCAGGACCCTGGGATCATGACCTGAGCCGAAGGCAGTCACTTAACCTACTGAGCCACCCAGGCGCCCAAGAAATTATTTTTTCTTCATGTGTGTTCTTGACTCTTTTGTTGAATATTAGCTGACAATAGATGTGTGGATTTATTTCTGGGCTGGTTATTCTTTTTATTGGTCTCTGTGTCTGTTTTCGTGTCAGTACCATACTGTTTTGATTACTATGGATTTATAATATCTTTTGAAATCAGGAAGTGTGATGCTTCTAGCTTTATTCTTCTTGCTTAAGATTGCTTTGGCTATTTAGGGTGCTTTTGTGAATCCATATGCATCTTAGAATTGTTTTTTCTATTTCTGTAAAGAATGTCATTGGGATTTTTATAGGGATTGCACTGAATCTGTAGATTACTTTGGGTGGTATGGATATTTTAACAATATTAATTCTTCTAATTTATGAACACAGTGTCTGTCCATTTATCTGTGTCAGTTAGCTTGTTAGTTATATAGTTTACAATTTTATTTTAGTAGTTTCACTCTGAATATGATGATGTGATGAACTCCATGACTCATATCCCAGTAAAACTGGTGAAATTATAAAAATAACCCCATCATTTGGAACCTCAAGAAATCATTCTGTGGGTACACAGTAAATGAAGAAACATATATTTAAGAAAATTATCTAAAACTTCGTAAGAACTGCAAGATTATGTGGTACTTGAAGCATGACTTGTGCTGTCCTTTCCCCCTTTCCCACTTTCGCAAGATGGAAACTCCACTCCAGACTGGTAAGCTAAGAACACATGGCTTCCTCTTCCCTCAGCTCCCATTTAGAGGCTATCTTCCAAGGATGGTCAAAGTGTCAACATTTCTCATTCTGCTCCTAGCTACCTGTTGCTGAAACTAAGTTCTGCAATGAGTGGGGCTGAAAGGTGGAGCTCCCATCTTCTGCTCAGCTCTGCTCATGGGAATTGAAGCTCTATCTTGGGTATGGTGGTCCTTAGGATACTGGGGCCCAGATCACCTTTGCCCTGGCTCATGGGGCAGGGGTTCTATGCTGAGAGATGCAAGCTGATGCATCCCTCTTCCATTCACTGAATGCTCAGTTCCTAAAGCAGTGGTGTCACTGAAAAAGAAGAATGTTCTCTCTGTATTCAGCACCAGAATCTTGGTTCAGAATTTGGGGCAAGGGAGAGAAGCAGACCATAGAACAGAGAGCTTCAAATCTTCCTCCAAAGGATCTTATTTGATTTGCCACAGATGTGAAGAAATTTCATCCTAAGAGACTCACAAAAACAGTGGAAGCTGTGGTAAAAGTCAGTTGGGAGAAGATTGATAGACTCATTGGAGATATAGGCTAAAGTGTAAGCCAACTGGTTTTCCACAGAAGAACACGGAAAGAGACAGCTATCTATCCCATAGATAGATTATAACATGCACACTGGACAAATTACAGTTTAAACAAATGCTTTTATTATTTCCCGAACATTGTAAGAACTTTATAACTCTTCAATGCTATTTGTTCTCCTCTGCCTTTTCATGTTACTGATGTTTCATTCTCCTTTCATCTGAATAACTCCCTTCAGTATTTCTTTTAGTGAAGTTTTGCTGGAATTGACATTCTTATTTATCATAACACTTATTTTACTTTATGTTTCAAAATAGTTTTACCCAGTGTAGCTGTCACTACACTGGGTGAAATCTATGTTGGTACTTTTCTCTTTAAGTATTTTATAAAGATGTCATTCCATTGTCTTCTGGCTTCTGTGGTTTCTTTTGAAAAGATAGTTGTTGGTGTTATTGCTATTTTGATAACAATATGTCTTTTTTCCCCTCTGGAAGCTTTTAACGTCTTCCTTTTGGAAAGGGGTTAGACTTTTAGGAGACTTGCACAGCTCCTTTGTATTTATCCTGCTAGGAGTCTATACTGATTCTTGAATTGAAATTTTCATGTCATTTTTTGTTTTGGAAAATCTTGGCCAATATTTCTTCAATCATTGTTTTTGTTTTGTCTCTTTTCCTGAGATTTCAATTTATACACCTTAGATCCTTTAATCTTATTCCATATGTTTATTTCCTGCATTTTTCCATATTTTAATTTTCTATCAATTGTGGATATTTTATATTCACCTATATTCCACTTCACCAGTCCTCTCTTCTGCTATTAAATCCATCTATTGAATTCCTAATTTCAGTGAATGTGTTTTTCAGTTCTAGAATTCCATTTGACCCTTTAGATGTATGTATATAGATTTTGATTCTCTGGTGAAATTTGTCATCCATTTCTCTGCTTTCTTAAGCCCATTATTCACAGTTATTTATGTTGCCTGTCTAATTACTCCAATATTTGAAGTATCTGTTGATCTGCTTCTATTGTCTGGTTTTTCTCTTGATTTTATGCATTTATTCATGGTTTTTGACATGTTAAAAAATTCCTTGTAATTGGATGCAGGACACTGTATATTAAAAATTGTAGATACTTCAGCCGATGTTAAATTTCTCCTGGCAGGTAGACATAGCACTGGAAGATCGCCTTGATCCAGGTGATGGCAGGTATTAGCCTTTGTCATGGCTGGTCTATTCTTAGTTTCTTTTTACTGGTAGAGTATCACCCTTAGTTTTAGGGCTTTTTTTCTTATGGAGTCTCAATTTAAAGCCTTTTTTGTTTAAAAGGTCTTCCCTGTTTAGTTGAGCCTGAACTTAATTCTCTGATTCCCTAATACTATCAGAATTCTGATGTATTTTTTTTCTTTCATGAAGATAAAATCGTTTTTATTTATTTATTTTTTCAACTAACATCTTCTTTTCTTATATTTAAATTCAATTAACCAACATCATTAGTTTCAGATGTAGTGTTCAACAATTCATTGGTTGCATATAACACTCATTGCTCCTCACATCACATGCCCTCCTTAAGAATTCTGATGTATTTTATTAGCTTTTCAGCCCTCCAGATCTTGATTTCTTCTTGTTTTTTCTGGGACTCTCATCTTGAGTATGCATACTCAAGAATCAGTAAACAGTAATCAGTAAATATCTTGAGGAGAAATTGATTCTAGAGTTTTTTGGGTTCACTTCTCTTCTATTTGACTTCTGGTCTCCTTGGCAACACCATATTTTGACTATGTTCTCTGTAACCCTAAGAGATTTCCACAAGCCTTGACCACTGTTTACTCCTAGGCTTCTATTCCCATTGTAGAGAACTAGCAAATGTACTAAAGGAAAAGTCAAAGGCAGTTGAGGGCCTCACCTAATGTACCTCCCACCTCTGTGAAATTTTGACCCCTGGAGTCTTGCCTACCTTGTTATTTTTCAGTGACCTCACACAGATACTTTGTATATTTGCACCAGCTTTTTAAATGGTTCTTGGCAGGAAGGTTATTCCAAGACAAGTTGCTCCTTTGTGGCTGGAAATTGAAGTCCATTGTTTTGTGTTTTGTAGTATGTTTCCTTTTTTATCTTTTAGACCATCAATTTGGATCTCAAAAGTGATCATATTCTCTTTCATTCCATCCACTGAATTTTAAAAAGTAAAAAAATAATGTTTCTTGGTTCCAGAAAGTCTTATTTTGAACCATGGTTGATTATCACTAGGCGTTCCTTCTTTTCCTCCATGTTGTTACCTGTGTCCTTTAGTAATTCTGTTTCAGTATTGTAGTTCTTCTCTAGTGTGTGGAGGCACCAGGATGAAGCTTCACTGCTCACTCTTTTCTGATTCAAAGACCAGACTCTTATAGCCTCTCTGGCAGGGAGGACTCACTTCCATATTCAGTTCCCTTACAGATCCTCCCTAGACAATGCCCTATGGCTTGTACTACCCTTACTCTGAGGTGGGATATGTCCTGAGACTTTTAAAAGGGAGCAAACTTACTTCTAGGCATTGAGAAGCTCTGGTTCTTACCTCTAGAGTTTTTTTTTGCCACAGGAATTTCCTGGACTCTAGTTTGGTTTGGAGGGAAACCAAGTTCTGTGACAGCTCCTTTCTCAGGACTGTAAGTTATCCATCTAGGCCTTCCCCACTCTCTTCAGCCTCTACCTATCTGCTGGACCCTGTGGATGCTCCTGTTCAGAAGTGAGAGACATTTGGATTGGCATTGTGAGGCACTGGATGACAGGGATGTATATTTCTGCTGACATCTTTCCAGAATCCTCATTAGCCTTTTTCTCACCTCTGAATGTAGGTGTTGCCCACAGGAAACTAGGTCAAGGCCATTGGTGCATAGAAAACCAGGTGAGCTGAAGCTCTGAACAGTATTAAATATTGTTTAGGTTAAGGCATTTAAAAATCAGTCTGCCATCAGCAAAGAAACTAAAATATACTTTAGTGAAATGAAAATTTGGCTTAAAACTCTGAATATTATACCAGCAAACATGATTTAGTTGGTTCTTGGTCCTCATGAAAGAAAAGTAAATAAAATTTCATAAATTTTAGGAATGTGTGGTATCAGTTCCAGCACTTTCCAAACTGGCTTTAATTGGAAGATTAATAAAGGTGTCAAATAGGTTTATTTAACTCTTAAACAATGTTAAATAGGTTTTTGTTTTGCTGCTGGAGTTTTCAATGCCATTTTTATCCTCATGTGTATTGTAAATCTCCAAGGAGGAGAAATCAGTGGTCACAGATAGCCTAGTGATTGCTGTTTAGTCATTGAAATACTGCTCTATTTTAGTGACTGGTGAAATAACAGATCATTCTGTCAGTCTTAAATGACATCCCCACCTGACTGAGTTATTGTGTTTTGGTTTGGATCCCCCCTAAAGCATATCTTATGTGTATGTCTGAGTGGAGAATTTTATTTGAGACATAATGTCAGGAAGCACTACTAGGGACATAGGGAAGTGAGACAAGAAAGAGAAAATAGCCAATAAAAAGTGTGTTAATGTGGGTAATTGGGGATCAGCCTTGCTGAGGACCTCTAGGAGAGGGTATAGAACATCTTACTTGATAGGTGAGGAAGCTGAGGAACTTATCAATCAACTCCCCTACCTCTGTGTCTGAGGGTAGTGTGTAGAGAACAGCGAGTCCCAATGGGATATGGGTTGGGTGCCGACAGTGTCCGCTACATATTGTACATTTATAATTTGTTTTTCCTGTCATTGTTCCTTTGTCCCCCATACTGCTGTTTCTTGAAATCTTAACCAACCTTCACATTCTATGTCAAATAGTATTTCCTCCAGAAATTCTTCCTTAATTTTCCCAGCTATAAATGATACTTGTTCTGTTTACCATCAGAGCATCAGTTTTAAACCCTTACTTGAATAACTTTGCTCTTGCAATTTCCTGCTATTGCATTAAAGTTATTCATAATTAAATTCTTTCTCTCTTACCAAGACGCTTAATCCTTGAAGGGAAGGATATATCCTATTCATCTTTCTGTACTTGCAGCACTTAGTACCTGCCTGGTCACGACAGGAACCCAGTCAATGTTTGTTGAATGGCTGAAGGTCTTCAGATTCTAGAACAAAAACAACATTAGCACAGTTTGATTTAATACATGAAGAATTCAGTTGTTACTTCTACAAGTAAGAGGATGGCTTGAATCATTTATTTTTGGAACAGTCATTCTCATTTGTTGGATGAATTTTGTATCTAGATGGCCAAACATTTAAATAAATGCCAGGAGGGGCTGGGAAATTTCCTTATTCCATCTGGACTGCAAGACACATATATGGGTGGGTCTGTTCTGAAGGCATGTTTAGAAGTAGTTAAGTATGTTCTTGGGAATTTTCTGATTTTATTCAGACAGATGTTTTCTCTAACTAGTCTTTGTCTTTGTTTAGATAAATATAATAGTCAGGATAGTTCCATTTTGCTTTTTCAACGGAAAAAGCTGTGTTTCTTCTGCATTCATAATGAATGTTTATAGTCATTTTATATATTAAATGCTATTAATCAAGAGAAGTAATCTGAGTTAAGCTACTGCCCTAAATAAGTAAAAAAAATAGGGGTATAATTGGAAATGGCTTTCCCTCTCCTATTTTTGTACTGTTCTACTTAATATTTGGCAGATGGAGTATGAATAGAAATGCTTAAGTTGGAATGCTTTATGGGGTTTTAAACTGTTGTTAATTAGTCGTGAAATAATTTTAATTACTTAAAAATTCCATTATGACAGTGCTTCAAATATGTGTCACATATTGGCGAACTATTACAGACCATTGTTTTGTAAATCATTTTACTTACACTTATACTGATGGGAAGAAAAATAAGGTGAATATATTTAATGTATTTATAGAGAAGAGATTTGACAGGGTGAAGAAAAATTGTTTGCCTCAAATTGGGCTATAAAAATCCAGAAGCCTTTGGGTTTTTATCAGTGGTTCAAAGCAATTACTTTTTAAAAAATGGAAAAAGCAATGTGAAAGAAAGAGGAACATCAATTGAGTCTAAGCCCCTTCTTCCAAACTCTTCTTTTTACTATTTCAATTCTTTATTTTGGCTATTTGCACTTTTGTTCCTAGCCCAGAAGAAGGAGGTGACAATCATGACTATCAAAAGTAGCCTTTTAATAGCTGTGGGAAGATTCGTTGAGGAAGGCCTTTGTTATATATAAGGAACTGGGGAGCAAAGAGATTCATTCCTTTGTTCCTTTAATCATTCAAATATTTGTTGAATGAATAAATGAGAGATCAGGAAGACATTGTTCTTAGCTTCCAGAGATTTATAAGCTAGTGGGAGATAGAACACATGTAGTCATATGGCTACTATAAATTATAGACTATGTAAGTATGTGAAGATAGGTTAGAAAATATTAAAAAATATATATAAGAGGGAGAATCACCTCAAGTTTGGGGGGTGGTGTGATGGTGGAATCTGGGAAGACTTCTTTAAAGAGGTAGCATCTGAGTCTTGAAGAGCGAGTAGAATTTTAATAGGCAGGTGGGAGAATATTTATAAGAGATACATTACCCTTTTCCCCTTCCTCTAACTGTACCCTCTCTTGCACAGCCCAAGTATGCTGGGGATAGCTGGCCCCATTCCAAGCTTCAGGGATGACCTTTGTTGACTTAAGCAGATCAGCATTTTCTGTTCCCCAGGCTGAGGTAGAGAAAGGTCCAGGGCAAACAATGGGCCAGAAGCACAAGTGAGGTTCTGCATCAGAGATCTGGACAGGAGGAGGATCAAGAACCAGAAATTGAAGTGATTGGGCAGTGGAGTTGTTAGAGTGTTGGCGACTTGGATGGAATAGCAAATATCCTGGATCTGTTGCTTAGGTTGGGGAAGTTAATTCAATTCAGAATGGTATCAGATTTGACTAACAGAGGGAAATTATTCCCATGGCATGTCCAGAATCCAATGCCTTTTAACATTGGATACAAAAATAAAGATTTTATTTATTTATTTGACAGAGAGAGACACAGCGAGAGAGGGAACACAAGCAGGGGGAGGGGGAGAAGGAGAAGCAGGCTTCTCACGGAGTGGGGAGCCCGATGCGGGGCTCGATCCCAGGACCCTGAGATCATGACCTGAGCTGAAGGCAGACGCTTAACGACTGAGCCACCCAGGCGCCCCCCCCCCTTTTTTTAAAGAGATTCAGCCTAGTTTTAACATGGCATCCCTCACCTGCCAACATAGCGATTAATTCCTCAATTGTATCTTCATGAATTTCTCGGATCTGTCCACTTTTCTCTTCTCCACTGCTGCTGGCCCAGTTTTCCCTGAATTACTTCTCATCCATATTACTGCAATCCCCTCCTAAGTGATCTCCTTGACCTCTCCCTATTTCAGAATGACCTTTCCTAAACAAAAATCTGATAGTGATATTCCCAAGCCTTGTCTTTCATCACGCCTCCACCTCCATCTATGCCCCAGTGGTACTGAGCATGTGATAGCTTCCTAAATATAACAATACTCTCTACCTGTACACGTGATGCTTCTTTGCTCATAACCATTGTGTCCCCTTCTTCTTTTTTTTTTTTTTTTCAAGATTTTATTTATTTATTTGACAGAGAGAGACACAGCGAGAGAGGGAACACAAGCAGGGGGAGTGAGAGAGGGAGAAGCAGGCTTCCCGCTGAGCAGGGAGCCCGATGCGGGGCTCGATCCCAGGACCCTGGGATCCTGACCTGAGCCGAAGGCAGACGCTTAACGACTGAGCCACCCAGGCGCCCCGAATGTCCCCTTCTTCTATTGCCAGCTTATGCCCTAGGCCTCCCTCAGAATATGACTATTTGGGACCTTTTCCTAATTCCCAATCTGCTGAGACTCTAAGGGGGTCAATGCATTAGTCTCCTGCTGTGGCTTTGGAGGTGAACACTGTGCAGCAGAGTTTTGGCTAGCTTTAGTGAAGTGTTTTAGGAAATGTAGCGCAAGACTGAACTCTATTCTGGCTCCTGCCCCAATCCTCATGAAGCTAACAGTGAGTGAGGGCTGTGCATTAGAGGACAGGCTGGCCGTTAACCAAGGTCAAGAGAAGTCAGGGTCTAGAGGGACATGGGCTGTAGAGCAGTCAAGGGCTTTGAAGCAAGACTGGGAGAGCAAAGAGTTGAAGGCGCTGGACTCTAATACCTCCTCTCTCTTCTAGATTTGTTTTCCCCAGCTTGTCTGCACCAACCTCACCTCCCAAAGGTGGCTGATGTAAAATTACCTTGATGTTTAAGGGGACTGTTTTGCACTATTTTTGAATCTCCTAATGAAGCTTAATAACATACTTCTAGCTTTGAAAAAGTTTACATTTTGAAGAACTTTCCCAGCAATATTCATGTCTAAATTAATTTTGTTCTATAGGTAGAGAGGGCTAATTAATTAATTCATAAGAATGAGCTTTTAGAATAATTCCTCTCTTGCCTCATGCTGTGTGGAATTTTAACGAAGTACCAGATAAATTCGTTCTGCCTTTGTGGCGTTTTCCATAGCTAATGTTTTACAACTGTTCAAAAACACAATCAGTCATTGTAAGACAGCAGTTTTTGCAGCTGCATTACAAAGAAAGTTGCATGGTCTGGATTTGTCATCTTCAGCAATCTTAATGTTTTTGCTGTTAAACTCTTATTAATAAGGATTAAATAAACTCATTTATTCAACAACAGTTTATTGAGCATTTAGTATAAACAACACATTGTCCTAGGCACTGGCAGGAATACAAAGGTGTCAAAGACTCATTGCAACTCTCCAGGAGAGAATCTGGTAGGTAAGAGAAGGTACATACAGAAAAAGTAAAAAATAGAAGGAAAGATGTGATATATGTCCTCAAAGGGGTATGATGTGCAGTGGATATTCCACTGCGGCGGTTGAAGAAGAATTATTTGAATGTATACAGGGAGCAGAGGTGAGGAGGGAGGAAAGGAATGTCTAGGCAGAGATAATTCCATGAGCAAAAGCTCAATGGTAAGAAAATATAGGCCCTGTTTAGGGAGTGAAAAGGGAGTATTTGGTATTTGGGAAATGTTGATTGGGGCAGAGTACCCAAGCCTTTTAAAATGCTGATGTGATTGCTTCTTTTTTTTTTTTTCTTTGCCAGTGATTCTTAAAATGAGAAGTACAGACCTACAAGATTCATGTCCTTTCTTTTAGACTATTTTTATAATAATAAAGGATTATTTCTCATTCATATTACATGTACATTATGGGTCTGCTGTGGCTCTGCTTCACTCTAGGACCCAAGATATTGCTACAGCATCCATCTGGAACATTTCTGGTTGGCAGGGCAGAAGAAGAATATGGAAAGTCATGCCATATCATTTAAAGCTTTTGTTCAGAAGTGATCCATATCAGGGTGCCTGGGTGGCTCAGTTGGTTAAGCGCCTGCCTTCGGCTCAGGTCATGATCCTGGAGTCCCGGGATCGAGTCCCGCATCGGGCTCCCTGCTTAGCGGGGAGTCTGCTTCTCCCTCTGACCCTCCCCCCCTCTCATGCTCTCTCTATCTCATTCTCTCTCTCAAATAAATAAATAAAATCTTTAAAAAAAAAAAAAAGAAGTGATCCATATCATTGGCCAAATAAGGTCTATGAGAACTGAGAAAGTTATATTTTTTTTAGACTATCATCTAAAAAGAAATTTGATGTAATTTGGATGATCTGAACATTCACCTTTAGACTGAGAACAACCATGACATTTCAAAACTATGTTGGCTTCAGTGATTAGAGAGTATCAAATAGTACCACTGGGTTGTTTTATTAGCACACCCTGGGCAATCAGAGGCAGTTGGAGAAAATGAATGATCCTGACGTTTTGCCCCAGTTGAAGCCAAATGACATCACCAGTGTACAATGAAGATGTCCCAGGGCTTTGAATTCAGAGGTAGGAGGATTTAGTCATCACAGATGCATTGCAATGTAGGTGTGCCAAACAACAATAGTGCCAACAACCAACCAGACTTGTGCCGTAACATACGTGCTGTCCTTATGTTTAAGATAATTTAGTTTGAGCCAGTTATCATTGGTCATGTTAAATTCATGTTGTTTGAAAAGGTTTTTAAATTAAATTCAATTTTTTTATTATTTTAATTTTTTAAGTAGGCTCTATGCCCAACATGGGGTTCAAACTCATGACCTCGAGATCAAGAGTTGCACGCTCTACTGGCTGAGCCAGCCCAGTGTCCCTAAATTCATGTTAATTTGACATTTATTGGTTCGGTAGTTTTTATTTCATTTATAAAGTTATTTTAGTTTAGAATTGTATAAGACGTCTAAACATAAAGAGTTGATGACACTTCTATATTTTCTGTAAGCAAAATGTTGATAAAAGTGGTTAAAAAAATTTCCCCCTTAAAGGGTTATCCATGAATTACTAAGATTTGAGAAATAGTAAGGTAGGCAATGCAAATGCATTGGAGAATTTTATCGATATGAATCACGTGGTTAGGGCTGTGCTTAAGGAAACTGGTCTGGTAAAAATATGGAGTGTTTACTAGAAAAAGAAAAGACAGGGAGAAGAAGGAGAATGCGATTTCAAGAATCCAGGTGTGTGGTAGTAAGAGTTCATGGGAATGGGAAAGAGGGGAAATGATGGAAGAGATGTTGGCAGAGAAGCATTCATAGGAAGTTCTCAGGGACTACTTTGATGTATGGAGGGAAGGAGAGGAAGGAGTCAAAGTTCTCTTGAGATTTTTATTCCTTGTTAAAAAAAAAACAAAAAACATGAGTACCATGAGCAGAAAGTAGAGTAATGGAGAAGGAATCGGTTTAGCAAAGACAGAGTTTAACTTTAGACATGATATTTACTTTGTTAATAATAGTTTTCAAATAGGTTAATAAATTTAAAATATATAAAAGTAAAGAAGAAAAAAATGCTTTTTGAGTGAGGGATGCTCGTGGAGTAGTTTACCAATAAACAGTTTTATTTTTATATCTCCAGCACCTAGAACATTGCTTGGCACATAGTATGCATTCGATAAATGTTAGATGAACTGAATTAGTTGGTATGAATTAAATAGGACTATTGAAAAAGATTAATCACTTTGATGTCTGCTTCTGGCATTATGGTTAAATAAGAGCTTTGAAGAAGCCTGCTGCTTCAGAACAGTCACATTCTGCATAGAACATACTTTCTGAGACAGTGCTTTTCTTTCTAGAGGAAGGGAGATCTTCAGGGAGCACTCCCAATATACCATGAACTGGAACCAGAATGGCAGGGAACTGGGACCAGGGAAGTGAGCTGTGGTGAGAGGCAGATTTTCCCTGAAGTTATGTGGTAATAGAAGCACTGCTGCTGGGATATTGAGCCTTGGGACAATCAGAAGGTATGGAAGATGATCCAGGAATTCCTGCACTGAGCCAAGCCCTTCAGGCTGGAGTAAGCTCTTGGCTTCTGGAAGAAGCAGAAGCAAACACTCTCTAGAGAAAAGCTTTGCCAAATTTTGTCCACAAAACTCCCGATGATGCAATTGAAACAAAGAGCTCCCAAAGATTATGAAACCCATTGGAAGGCAATTCAGAATGGCTGAAAACCAGCAGGAACAACAAATAATAGATTTGGACCCTTTAAGGATGTAGATATTAAAATGATCAGATACTGAGCATAGAATAATTGGGTATGAAATGTTTAAGGAAATAAAGGGCCCCACAGTAAATCCAAGCATACAACAAGATTCTATCAGGAATTGGGCGCCTGGGTGGCTCAGTTGGTTAAGCGACTGCCTTCAGCTCAGGTCATGATCCCAGGGTCCTGGGATCAAGTCCCGCGTCGGGCTCCCTGCTCTGTGGGGAGCCTGCTTCTCCCTCTCCCACTCCCCCTGCTTGTGTTCCCTCTCTTGCTGTGTCTCTCTCTGTCAAATAAATAAATAAAATCTTAAAAAAAAAAAGATTCTATCAGGAATGACCAGACAAAATTGAAAAAAATTTCAATCTGAGAAATAAAAAATATAATTGTTGAGGGGCGCTTGGGTGGCTTAGTCGGTTAAGCGACTGACTCTTGATTTCGGCTTGGGTCATGGTCTCGGGATTGTGGGATTGGGCCCAGCATCGGGCTCTGCACTCAGTGGAGAGTCTGCTTGGAATTCTCTCTCTCTCTCAAAATAATTAATTAAATCTTTTTAAAAAAATAATTAAATCTTAAAAAAATATATATATATAATTGTTGAGATTAAAAAACGCAGTGGCAGATTAAACAGTGTATTAGACAAAGATGGAAAACAGTAAAGAGAAACAGAGTGCTGCAGGGTATATACACATGTGAAAAAAGCCCCCAAACCTCCACATATTGATCTACAGAAGAATGGATTAAAAGATGTTATGTGTATAAAATGGAATATTATACAGCAGTGAAAATGAATGGACTGTATCTCCAAGCAACAATGCGTATTATTCTTGGAAGCATAATCTTAAGTGAAAAAATCAACTTTCAAGGCTTGCATGTGGGTAAACAGTTTTGAGTTTTTTAATACTCAAAATAAGGAAACTTAATGCCATAGTGTTTAGGTGCATACATATTATTGATAAAATTATAAAAGAGGACTAGGATGGTGAACCAAATGTAGGATAGTAAATACTTCTGGTAGGGAGGTAGGAGGATTAGTTAGGAAAGAATGCATAAGTAGATAGAAATTGTTTACAATCTTACAGTGCTTAGGTAGTGATTTCATTGATTTTTATTATATTCCTATGCTTTATAATTTATTTAGATGTTTTATTTTTCCTTGCCCATGCATAAAATGTACACAAATACAAAAGGAACCAAAATACTTAAAATTAACCATTTACAAATTGGGAATCATTTTTGTCCAAACAGGCTTTTTCATTTGACCATAATTTTCATCTAGATTCCTCAAGTAATCCACCCTCTCCTAAATTCTTTATTCATCATAGTTTCTGTGTCATTCTCATTTTTTTTTCTGGGAAAAATCCCAAAGAAACCTTTGATCATTTTTGCTTAGCAGTTTCTCCTCCAAAAAAATGTTAGTCACATGAAACTGCCAAAAGATTTAAATAGTCTCCAATGAAACATTTGTCACCCCCCAGAAAAACTCTTTTAGCCCATGTCATTATGATACAATAGTTCATTTTAAAAAATTTAACTTCATTTTATTTCCATAGGTCTGTCATGTTCTGCGAAATATTGGTTCAAGTTACCTTGGAAGATTAAAAATCTGATAAAGGAAATTCTAAGTTAAAAAATGACCCATACAGACCAAGCGATGCTGGCTTGTGAAGAAAAATCTTGCATATCTTCCTTCGTCCCCTTTTGGATGGGTATAGCTGCCCTTTTCTCTCTAATTTGGACATTCTGGACATCTCTAATAAGTACCTTCTCTTATGAAAATCTATTGAGATGTTTCTGGGTTCTCCACTTTGACATCCAAGTGGCTAATCTCTGCTGCAGAAAGTGGTGCAAGCTTGAGGACAATGTCACACGTGATGATGACCTCTAACTTCACCTGGCCTACACTGTCCATGTCAGTCTGCTTACTCCAGCTCCTCTGCTCTATTTTCAAGAGATGGAATGAACCTACAACTCCACAGAGATAATGGATACAAGCTAGGGATGGAGTCCCTCAGTATTATACCCCATCTCTGTAAATTTAGGGCTTTCCAGTTCTTTTTTTTTTTTTTTAAGGATTTTATCCATTTGAGAGATGGGGAGAGAGAGATAGAGAAGGAGAGAGAGAGAACGAGCGGGAGAGAGGGGCAGAGGGAGAGGGACAAGCAGACTCCCCGCTGAGCAGGGAGCCCGATGCAGGGCTCAATCCCAGGACCCTGAGATCATGACCTGAGCCGAAGGCAGATGCTTAACTGACTGAGCCCCGGGCTTTCCAGTTCTTATCTTACATTAGCTCTCTGTAGCATTTAACACTACTGACCATGCTGGACAGGAAACTTAGATAAGTTCAGTGAGCAAGTGTATGATTATAGGGTGGGGACTGGGTGAACCCAAGAGCTGATTTTTGCTGTGTGAGAACGTGAACTGAGATCTTCCTGGCTTTCAAAAGATACTGGAGCTATGGATGTTAACTAGCTACAGAAGCCCAGAAAACATCTATCCCTTGTGACTTCCTGTATGATGGAAACTTTGCCTCTTTCTTCCATAATGAATTCTGGTATCTTAAGGAATCTGTTGTGGCTTCAGCCACAACTGGACTACAGTATCTTCCCTTCTTCACCTGCTTCTGCTGGAATCGTGGGAGCAGTTTTCTGAGTTGGAGACCAGATGCCTCTTCTTGTAGAAATGACGATGGGCTGAGTTACAGTTGGACTAGAACTCTTAATGCAGTGCAATCCTTCGGATACAATATGGGTTAAAGAGGCACGCAGCTCTGCTTTTGCCCGGGAATCTAAACAACATTTCATGACATTGCTTCTAAGGGAAAATGCAGTGTGAGTTCCAAATAAGTGACTTATAAACAAACACATCTAGTGCCTGTGTTGGGGACTGCCTGTTCTGCGAGCTAAGAATTTTGTTGTTTTTAAAAAGTGGCTTTCCCCTTGTTTCTTTAGGTCAGTCTTACTTTTCAAAATCATATGTCATGTGTTTTACATCAATTAAAATAATTTTCTCTGATATTATACTAGAACATCTGTTCATTCATCCATCAATATGCCCTCTACTTCTTTGAATGGTATGCTCATTTTTGAGGTGCTATTGAAACAGCATTTATTAAAGCATTTCTACTTTTGAACTTTTCTTCTCCTACCTGCTAAGGACTTTTCATCTGCATTGATTGTACATTGTTTTAATGAATGAAAGCAAAATGGAAAGTTCCAGTGCTTGCTTTGGCAGCACATATACTAAAATTGGAATGATACAGAGAAGATTAGCATGGCCCTTGCCCAAGGATAGCACGTGAATTTGTGAAGCGTTCCATATTTTTCAGATGTGTAAATAGAACTTTTGTAAGTCAAAAAAAAAAAAAAAGGAAAGAAAAGAAGTTTCATTGGTCTATAAACTTCTCTACTAGATGGTAAGGTCTTCCAGGGCAGGACTAAGTCTAGTCATCTTTGTACCCCCTTTGCTGAAGAAATCTTTCTCACACTGAACTGAAACACTGTAGTTCTGACCCATTTGGAAATACGTTAGCATGGCACTTGACAATGAAGAACTTACCTGATTGTAGTTGTCTTTCTTGGCCACTGAGATTAATCAAGTTCAAATCTAGATTATGTGATTATTGTTTTCAGGAATAAAGAAATTATTTTAGATCTTGTGGTAGACACTGGCTGGCTCATCACACCCACTTCCTCTTCTAGATGTGAGTGCATTTCCCAAGATCCTTTGTAGTGAGAGGTGGTCCAAGTTCTAGGCAATGAAAGGTGAAAGAAAGTGAGTGCACCACTGCCAGGGCTTGGCTCACAGATACTTCTCATGGATGACTTCCCGTGCTCTTTTTTCTATTTATTGGGTGAGTGTGGAGGACTCTGAGGCCTAGGAGGAATATAGAGTACCTAAGATGGAAGTAGCCTGAGTCCTTGAGTGACCATGTGGAAACCCACTCAGGAACACACATTTTGGACTTCCTATGAATAAGAAATAAATTTCTACTGTATTCAATCACTGAGATTATGGGGTTTCTCTCTTTTAGCAGCTAACACCACCCTAATACAATTTTCCTTAAACATATTTGAGAACTGTTTTGTCCTTTGTATATGTAGATGATGACTATATTCTGACAACAGTTCTCTGACACCACTGGGTGTTCTTCAATTCAATTCAATTCAATTCAATTCAATTCAATTCAATTCAATTCAAATTCTGACACTAAGTAGAGTTAGCCCAGATCCTACAGGTTAAGGGGCTCAGTCCTATAAGGCTTCTCCCACTTCAGATGCCAACCACAAGTCCTGGATGTTCCCAAGCCACCTGCACTTCTGCCTGGCCTGCTACAAATCTGGGAGTTCCCATGACCACCCCTCCCTTCAGGTTCAATAATTCACTAGAATGACTCACAGAACTCATGGAAAGTGCTACACTTGTGATTACAGTTTTATTGTAGAGGATACAACTCAGGAACAGCCAAACGAAAGGAGATGAATTGGACAAGTCTGGGGGGCCGGTGGCGTAGAGCTTCTATACGCTTTCCTTGTGGAATCAGGGCACACTACCTTCCAGGAGCATCCATGTGTTCACCATTTAATTATGTAACATGATGGATTAAATTGTTGGTCACATGACTGAACCCAATCTCCAGCTTCCCTCCCCTCCTTAGAGGTGGGGTGGGGGTGGGGCTGAAAGTTCCAATCCTCTAATCATATGCTTGGTCTTTCTGGTCACCAATCCCATCCTGAAGTTATCTAGAGACCCACCGTGAGTCACTTCATTAACATGAACTCAGGTATGAATGAGAGAGGCACGTTAGGTATAGCAAAAGACACTCTTATCAGGAAATTCTAAGGATTTTTGAACCTCTAGGTCGGGAATGGGGGACAAAGACTAGATATACTCTTTATTATACCACAGTGGTAAATGACAAAGGTCAAAAAATTTATTGTTGGAACTTATTGACAAAAGAAAGCCTCTGGATTGGAGCTCGCGCACTAGACCATTCCTCTTTTTTTTTTTTTAATTTTTTTTATTCATGTGACAGAGAGAGAGAGATAGAGAGAGAGGGAATATGAGCAGGGGAGAGAGGCAGAGGGAGAGGGAGAAGCAAACTCCCTGCTGAGCCAGGAGCCCGATATGGGGCTCGATCCCAGGACCTTGAGATCATGCCCTGAGCTGAAGGCAGACGCCCAACCATCTGAGCCACCCAGGTGCCCCTAGACCATTCCTCTTCAAGCTCTAAAATGTTCTCCTGTGTCCTGGATCTTCTTAGTTCCTCACTCTTATTACAGCCCTAACACGCACATGCTTTACAGTTAAGTTAGAAGGAAAGTTCACACTCATATTTGACTGACCAATAGCCTGTTCAACTTCACTATTGCTTTGTATCACTTTATGCCTAGAATTCTGCTATTAACATTATTGTATATTTGTTTGCAGTCTTTTTGTATGCATATATTTGCAGATAATTTTTTTCTCTTTATACAATTAGAATTATAATGGTTATTGTTTGGTAATGCATTTCTCCCCTGCCTTTATATCATAAGCATTTCTTATGTCATTCAATATTCCTTGAAAACATCACTTTTATGGCAATAAAAAATCCACCTATGTACTCTATCTATAGACATATCATAATTTACTTGGACATTCCCAGGTGGTCTGAATATTTTGGTTTTTGTGTTTTCAGTGTTATAAATAGTAGTATGATGACTATCTTGTTTCATAAACCATTTTGTGTATCTTTGATCATTTCTTTAGGATAGGTTTATAAATATCTCCATTCCTTTTAAATGCAAAATTTAATATATTTTCGGTTATTTACATTTTCAACAAGATGTGTATCTATATGAAGAGCAATTTGGCACCAAATCATAAGAATGAAAATACTGTTTGTATCTTTTAACCTGGTTATCCCCCATTGGGAAGAAATCCCAGTGAGATTAAAAAAAAGAAATTTGTCCAAAGATGTACATAGCACTGTTTATTCATAATGAGTCATAGAAAATTACCCAAATAATTTCAAACTAGACATACATGAGCATGATACATAGATGGAAAAAAATGATGTGAGCATATTGCTACTTGGAAATATGTATACAAGACAACGTTAAACAAAAAAGGACAAAGAATAGAATGCTTATACTGGTTATAACTAAGTAAAAAATATATATATATATATCCTGTATATTGATAAAAATTGGGAGGGAATTTAGAGCAACATCAGTATTGGTGATTTAAGTATGGCAGTCTTTTCCGTAAGCTTGTTTAAATGTTGTGCTGGTTTGACTTTTAAACTCCCTCCCTCAAGTTACCCTAAGAAAAGGGGAATTTATTGTTTGGATATCCTAGCACTAGAAATGAAGAGAGGAAACACATCAGGATTGGTGGGGTTCTAGGAGCAAATCTCTCTTTGTCTTGCAATTCTTTCCTTTCTGTGCATCATCTTTGATTCACACAAGGATCTACCTTGACTCGGCTCTTACCTGCTCTTGCCCTCCTTTTGATTGACTTTTGATTCCCATGATACTGTCAGGCACTCAGGGCTCTCCAAGAGCCTTTATGGAGTGAGGCACTTTGATTTTCTTAGGAAATTTTGGCTTGAAGGCTGGAGGTCTTGAGGGTACTGACCAGTCTTGGGCCCTCTGCCTGGTCCTGCCCAACTCACTTACACCGATAAGTGATATTGTACATGGCCATTTTGGTTCAGCTCTTCTGCTGCAGGCCATGAGATTTTCCCAGAAATTAGGGCAAACCCACTGAAATTTAGCCTAGGAAAGTGTTTGAGTGTGTGTGTATTTGTGTTTTAAGTAAATGAATCTCTAGGTGCTTGAAGTTCAGATAATATAGGGTATTTAGGGTGAGATCTCCTCATGGGCCATTGAATTGTTCAATTGACTCCTTATTCTGCCATAAATGAGTAAAAAAAAAAAAATCAATTCTTCTCTAAATTCTACAAGGGTTTAAATAACTGAGGCACACGACCTCATCAGGTCCTCCTTGGGACAAGATGTTAGGGTGAGAGATAATAAGAAAGACCTGGGACAGAGAAAGATAGGCATGTCAAGAAGGTAGCTTTCAGTGTTTCTCTGTGCAAACAAATTAGCTTCCCTATGAGTGAAGTCTATGATTTACGGCTTGTGAGCTTCATGCTGTCACTAAACTAAGTGGTCCCAAACAAGTTCCCACACATTTAAAAATTCTCCAGAATCTGGAAAAGGTCTGTGCTTCCATCTTACAGTTTTACTGCCTTGTGGCTTCAAAGGGGCTGGCAGAGGGGAAAAAGAAAGCATGGAGGATCATGCACACTTCCCCACCTTGATCTGGAAGTGATGATCATCAGCTCGGCTTACATGCCATTGGCGAGAATTAATCACATGATTCCCTCTCAAACGCAGCATGCAGGGGTACTAGTTAATGTAGTCCAGTTGGGTAGCCACTCTCAAGCACCCATTCTACACCATAAAAGTATGGATAGATTTTTATTGGTCAGCTAGCTGTCTCTAATTATATTCTCCTAATTTGTTTTCTGGGTCTCCTCTATCTCCTTAATTAAATCTAGCCCATGCATTGATAATTAATTAAGCAGCTCTAATCACATTAGTTAATTGCTCAAAAACAAAACAAAACAAAAACCCATCCCGTCATCTATGGCTCCCCATTGTCTGTCAAATTAAGTACTGGCTCCTGGCCTTGGTACTCAAGTCCCCAAAGAGCAGAATCCCATCCTACTTTTTTTGACCTCATCCTCCAGCACTTCCCTACCCTTTTCATATATTTCAGCCTCAATGGGCCACTTGCTGTTCTTAAAACACGGAGTTGTTGTTTCATCCTATATTTCCATCTGGTGTCCTATCCACCTCCCCATTCTGCCTCTAATGGGTGGTATACATTTTAAATAAATTCAGCATATTTTTCTTATTTTATGTCTTTCTGAGTCCCCTAGTGAGGGTAGCCACAGAATTCTAAATTGCCAGTGTCAAAAATTATGTCCCTGTTGAACATTACGGCACTTGGCAGCAGCGGGAGGCTCAACCCCCCAGCCTTAGGAACCAGGTCTTTCATTGACATGTTACAATTAACACCCATGGAGACAGCTGCTTACGCACATTCTGCTGTGTGTAACCGCTAGTTTAGAGTGTTTCCATGAAGTCATTTCCTAGAGTATAGTGCCTACCGGATAGAAGTCAGAATTTTACCTTCTTTATAAAGCAAAAATTTAGGGCATTTTCTGATGAATACAAAGATGCATGACAATAAGAGAACAAACAAACGCATGAGAAGCAAGAAGCCGTATACAGAATACAAATGAAACATTTAAATCCTGAGCGGTAAGTCATAGAAAGAAGAAGAACATTGGATGAGGACTTCTGAAAAAGATCTCTAAAATTCTTAACCTAAGATCCCTACTGCCGAAGAGGTAATCTAAGCGGCTGACACTTGCTTACCTCCATGCCTAGGAGCCCCCTTGACCAGGTTTTCCCTGACGTTTCCGGCTTTGACTATTCTGTAGCATTGCCTCCAGGCAACCAAGAGAGCAGAGCAATCTTTGCTGTTGTCACCATTTTCTTCCACTGGAATGACCCCTTTACTCTTGAGTGTCTCAGTCTGACTTCTAAAGACAGAGATGTTGCCTCTGTTGACTGTCTTTTCAACGTTCACCCTGAATCCTTTCTGTCTTGGCAGGCTCTCAGGACCTACTCATTTTCATAATAGGTAAGATCCTTAGAGCCCTGCCTAATATTCAGTTGTTGAGTTGAAATGAATGTTAAAAAGGAATAAGTAAAAAGTTACATTCTTATTTTTAAGATATGAAGAACGAGAATTGATAGCCAGCCTCTCTAAATTATTAAGTAAAAGATTCTTTGACATTGTCCCTCCCCCCATCCATTCTTTCAACCACCCATCCATCCATTCAGCCATCTAATATTTATTGTGTGCTTACTCTGTGTAACCATTGTACTAGATGCTCTTGCTAAAGTTCTTCAATAAAAGAAACAGGAAGTTTCCTACTCAGCATTTACTCTAACCATGTCCTTTTCCAGATTCCTGGATATTTTTTGAGCTGTTCTGTTTTGCTTTTAGGTTTGATGGGTGGTCTGCAGCTTATATTAATGGATATTTGAGAGGGGAAAGAATAAGGGGGGTGGTAAAGGGCAATTGCGAGTCAAATGACTGGGATAAAAGCAAAAAGTTCAGTTCCTACTCATGTCTTCCCAAATTGTTTGTTGAGTCCCTACCACGAATAAAACTTTATGGTAGACTTTTTGAGTGATATGATAAATGAAACAGGATTTTTATACTTATTAAGCTTATTTTCTCTAAGACAGTAAAAGATGTACATAAGTAATTAACTCAAGGTAGCCTTTCATGAACACAGAAGGAACAGTACAAGGAGTCTGAGTATTTAGACATAAGAAAGATCACCTCTGATTGGAACTAATTAGGAAAGTATTCTTGGAGGGAAGATATTTTGAGCTTAGGATTTGGAGGATAGGTAAGACTTCAAGAGAGAAAGAAGATATTCCAGGCAGAAGGAACAGCGTGAACAAATATAAGGAGACAGGGAAGTAAAAAAGCATAGTAGGGAATACTTAAAGGCAGATTTTGGAAAACTGTTGTGTTGGCTTTTTCTCTATATTATTCTCAGTTTTATCTGGGTTTTCTTTTTTTGCTCTTCTCTTTCCTGCTCTGTGCCTAGGGAGGCTGACCCTGGGACTCTCTTTCCAAAGCTCTAATAGAAGGCACCAAGAAGAGATTGGCAGGAGGGAATAGAGGGCTCAGGGCATTTCTCCCTACTCCTTCCTTGCTTTCATGCAATATCTGCACACCTCCTTAATCTCAGCTCCCACCAAACAGTGGTTCTTCTGTGGTTCCAGCTCTCAGTAGGCTCTGGTAAGAGTATACCTTCCTTCTGTCCCTTCAGCCTTAGGGAGTGCTAACAGCTTCCCATTCATTGTTGCTAGTCTCTGTCTCAACATCCATTGCTAGTTCCCTTGACATTAACCACATGTCTGTAAATAGTCCCTTCATTAAGTCTCGTCATTTGAATAATTTGGATGAATTCTGTTTCCTGCTGAGACTCTATTGCCATAAATGCCAAGCTAAGATTTGATATATCACCCTAACCACAGCATCTTAAATCCTGAGTACATCCTGACACCCATGTATCTATTAATGGAGTTTCCACTCTCAAAGTCAACCTGGAGTCATCTTGGACTCTCCTTTTCCATTATCTTTCACCTCGAATGATTTGTTGGGTCTTGCAGATTCACCTTCATGATGCCTTTTGCATTTTTCTTCTTTTCATTTTCACACCACTGCCCTAGTTCAGGTCTTCATTGCCTCTGATCTGTGACAATGCAAAAGCTTTGTAACTCACTTCTTTGCTTCCAGTCCCTTCTCACCAAATCTCCCATGGGCCATGACTTAGACTAAAAGCTTTGCCTGGGTAACTTCCATGATCGAAAATCTCCAATATCCTTAAAAACAAGCAAAATGTCCCAAACCTATTAGACAATGTAGAGGGACTGAAGTATAAATTTGTCAGGTTGACCTTCAAAGATGCTCATTATATGGGCCCTCCCAACTTTTCCCAGCTCACCTCTCAGTAACTTCCTTCTATCTAATTATTCTAACTGGACTTTGCAGTTCCTTGAAATGCACCCCCCCAACATGCTCCCACCCCAAGATCTTTCTTTCATAATGTGGCCCCCTTCTCCTTAATGTCCTTTTACTCAACACCACCAATCCAAATTCTATTCATATTCAAAGATCTTGTACAAATGATGGATATCTCCATCTCTATAGCACCCCATCTTGGGCTGCTATAACAAAAATGCCATAGATCATGTGGCTTATAAAGAATGAGAATTTCTCACAGTTCTGGAGGCTGGAAAGTCCAAGATCAAGTCCAAGTTCTGGAGGCCACCCTTTCACTGTAACCACATGTGGCAGAAGGGGCAAGGGAGCTTTCCAAGGTCCCTCCACCCTCATGACCTAATCACCTCCCAGAGTCCCCACCTCCTACTACCATCACCTTGGGGCTTACAATTTTAACATATGAGTTTTGGGGGAAAACATTAAGTCCATAGAAACAGAGTTCTTCAAGTGTGTTTTTAAAATTTACACCAAACCCATTTATCCCTCTCTTTAAACACTGATAATGTTTTGTATGTATGTGTGTGTGTATACTTCTCTCAAGGTAGTTGTTAAATACAAAAATAACTTTAATTTAAAGACAAGCTATATTTTCTTCCAATTAAGAGTTATCTTTTCAATTACTGAATCTTAGAGAACACCTAGAATAGTTTTATGCACAATTAGGTTTGCAATAAATGTTCGTTGGCTTGAATAGACAATGTTTAATCAGTTAAGTAAGGTCCGTAAGGAGGAGAGCACATAGCCAGGGAAGAAGGGAGAAACGCTAAAGGCTAACTAGGAAGCTATTGTTACCACTGAGACATTAAAAAAAAAAAGCACCTGGGCCTTAACCAGGGTGGTGGCAGTGGGAATGGAAGGGTGGGAGGGATGGATATGAACGTCCATGCAAAGCATGGGTTATAGGAGAAGGAGGAGAAAGAAATAGATATAACACCAAGGACTGCAGCCCGGGTGATTGGAAAAATGGTACAATCATAAATAAAAAGAAAGAAATCAGAAGAGGGAGTGGTTTGGGCAAAGGGGTAGGGATAGGTAGGAGATAGTGAGTTCAGTGTTTTAAGTACTGAGTAGAGGTGCGGGTGGAACCAGGTGGGGGTGCACAATAGGTGGGTGGAAATGGGGCATTGTGGCTTGGAGGGCCACCAGCTTGGAGGGGATGGCTGGGACTGAAAGAATGAAAGAGATTTCCCATAAAAAAACTTTAAGGAGCCAAGGAAGAGGGTCAGGAAATAGAGCCTAGTGAATGCCTTTATGCACAGAGCATTGTCTTGCAGGACTTTTATTTTGTGATGATATTTGCTGGCATAGATCACATCCAGCACTTAGCTGTCTGTTTCGTTGTAGCTGTTGAGATGATTTCTGTGGTTGTGGATTTTCTCTCCTTCACCTGGACCTTAAACTAGAAGGCAGGAAGCTATTTCTGAAACCTTCCAATCTTACCTTTCAGAAAGCACCAGATAAACTAGTTACTTTTTAACCAGAGAGCAAGACAAAATGTACAAATACTGGAGATAATGAACGGAATTCTTCTACATATCAGAGCTAAGTGTACTTTGAACTTGGAGTGGAGAGTAAGGAGAAATACATAACTGGAATGAGAAATACATAACTCGGATGGGAGATGGAAAAATTGTCCTTGGGAACTCTATGTTTAGGTGGAGCAGTCCAGAAACTCTCAGCCTTTTTGAGAAACTTGGGAAAGCCTCCTAAACAGACTCAAGATACATTTATTAGACATCTATTATGCTCCAGGCCCCATGATCAGTTTTTTCATATTCAATTTCCCCCCAAACCCTGTGAAATAAGTATGCTCTTCATTTTCAGAAGAGGGTATCCTGGGCTTCTTTTGGATCATGAACCCTGAATTATCTCTGTTGGCATCACTGCCAGGACTATTGGATGCTGCTATCACTGCTCGCACCAAATGGTAGGTTCCACTGTCCCAGAATCCTCTGTTTGTTGGCTCAGTCCTAGGAGGGGATCTCTGGTTGGCTGAGCCTGGTCCTGTGCCTGTGTCCTAGCTGCAGCATTGGCTTCTGTGGCTTTTGTAGTTGCTTCCTCCTAGGGTCACACAGTTGGGACCCCTTGCCCTCTGTCAAATGTGAAAGGGGATCAGATGCTAGAAAGCCTCTAAAGCATCAATAAAAATCAATTACCATGAAGAAAGTGGAGTGTATATGTCCAAGGACACTGGTAAGCACTAGAGCTGAGCTCAAACCCAGGTCTTCCAAGTCGGTGATTAATTTTCTTTTTTTTTTTTTTTAAGATTTTATTTATTTATTTGAAAGAGAGAATGAGAGAGAGAGAGAGAGAGCACATGAGATGGGGGAGAGTCAGAGGGAGAAGCAGACTCCCCGCTGAGCAGGGAGCCCGATGCGGGACTCGATCCAGGGACTCCAGGATCATGACCTGAGCCGAAGGCAGTCACTTAACCAACTGAGCCACCCAGGCATCCGGTGATTAATTTTCCATTGTACTGTAGTTGCTGCAACTGTTTGAAAGGGAACAGAACATTTTCCCTTTTCCAAAACTCCCCACAATTAGCAAAACTTTTTCCTGGGTACTTTTAATGTACCAGACACTGTGCTGGGTGCTTTACATACATTGTTTAATCTTTTTCAAATTTGGGATTTTCTTTTGGAAGGAATATTATTGGGAATTAGTATTCCCATTTTACAGATTAAGAAACCTGAGGTTTAGAGGGGCGCCCGGGTGGCTCAGTCGTTAAGTGTCTGCCTTCGGCTCAGGTCATGATCCCAGGGTCCTGGGATCGAGCCCCACATTGGGCTCCCTGCTCGGCGGGAAGCCTGCTTCTCCCTCTCCCACTCCCCCTGCTTGTGTTCCCTCTCTCCCTGTGTCTCTTTCTATCAAATAAATAATAAAATCTTAAAAAAAAAAAGAAACCTGAGGTTTAGAGAGGTTATATGAATTGGTCCAAGATTGTCTGTGAGTAAGGGGGTCTGTCTATCTGATTACAAAGTTAGAGGTCCTACTACAACATCATGATGCCATCAGAGGCTAAAGATGGCTAAAGGTTTGAGTCTTATTTGTCTTTGCTTTTCCTCCTACCTCCAGGTCCTAATTCAGGGACTGGCATATAGCAAGTTCTACATCAATGTCTGTTGAATGAATGAGCAGGTTTGCCTGAGCTTAGTGGAAGTACGGTAGGGAAGAAAACTTTAGAGTGATAGTGAGGATTAACAGGGTTGAGTTTAGGGGTGGAAATGAGAGGAAATCATGTAATGAGGTGGAATGGTCTCTCATAGGATTAAAAAAGGGAAGACAAATAGGTTAAGAGTTAAGACACATTTATCTCTTTGAGATCCTGATTTCAATTCTTTGGATATATACCAGGAAGTGGGATTGCTGGATCATATGATAGCTCCATTTTTAGTTTTTTGAGAAGAAATTTTTGGAGGTGATGGATTAAGTTTGTGGTATAAGTTATGGTGATGGGAAAAAAAAAAGTTATGGTGATGGTTTCATGGGTGCATACTTATCTCCAGACTTACCATACTTAAGTTGTATACATTAATTATGTACAACCGTTTATATGTTGAAAAAATACATAGAAACTTAAAAAAAGGAGCTAAGATACATTTAGAAAGGTTACACTGTGCGGGTTCCACCTAGGAATACCAAAGCCCAGCTCTGTTGCCTTAGATATAGACAGCTCTGGGGTATAACTTACACTCTGGGGTTCTCCCGCAGGGACAGAATGCAACTACTCTCTGAAGGACTTGCCTTTCTTCTCATCTCTGTCCTGCTTCCCCCACTTCCTTCCCAGCCTTGCTGGAGAGCAGGTTCTTATTAAATCTCTTGTGAACAAATCCTCAACTCAGGGATCTGCTTCTGGGTAATCCAACCTAAGCCTGGGGGTTATTCTAAAATAGTATGCCTGGCATTATTGAACACTCAATAAACACAGAGAATGAATAAATGAATGAATGAATCCTAGAGCTGTCCCTCTCTGTCATGCCAGATATCCACAGGGCCACAAAGTCTTAAAGGTTATTCCTTCTTTATATCTTTTATCTCTTTCTCTTCCTTCTTTTGCCATTGCCTTAGTTAGATCAGACCTGCCTTACTTTCTCACCTCCATGATAGCCAGAGCCTTTTAATTTTCCAGTCCCCTCTAGTTTACCCTCTTTGTTGCTGCTACTAATTTTGAAGTTCAGATCATCTGTCACTCCTTGTCTTAAATTCCTTCAGTAAATTTCCCTAACTGTCAAGGTCAAGGAAAAATTCCATGCTAATCTTGCTTTACTCACTTGCTTGCCTCTTTACCTTACTTCTCCCTACTCCCCTGCTCTAGGCATGCCCTTTGCTCCAGGCACATTGAACTACTTGTAGCTTCTGGAACATGCCAGTCTTAGACCGTTGTGTTTATAGGGGCCCATAGGTTGTTGTTTCTTTGTTTTCTTGAAATGCCTTCCTTCAGGTTTTCACCTGGCTAGTTCCTACTTCCTCCAAACTGTGCATCAAGTACCACCTCCTCTTCTGACCAGGCTCAGTCTGATTTAGCAGCCTCAGTGGGACTTCCTCTGTGCTTCAATGCACACTTCTTTTATGGCGTCTAGCATGCTGGTCAGCATGCCTGACCTAGAGCAGAGAACATGTGCCATTTGACTTTGACTAGCACAATTGCTAGCTCTCAATATATTGTTGTAATGGGAGAAATTCTAAACAAAAGACTGGACTGTGGGCACACTGGGAAGTGGGGTTAGGTGTATTGCCCAGGCAGACACACTGATTCAACCATAAATTCTGTAGTGTCTCTCATCTCAAGCATGTGTTGTTGTACTTCTACTACCTAGGTCCATTCTGAGATACACATCTATGAGATAAGGATACTATAATTTTAAACAAATGTCTCAGATATTTTGAGATCTAAGTTCAAATACAAGTATTTTTTATTGTAGTAAAATATGCATAATATAAAATTTATCATTTTAATAGTACAATTAAGTGGCATTAAGTATATTTGGAATGCAAACAGCTATCACCATTATCCATTTCCAGAACTTTTTCATCATCTCAAACTGAAAGTCTTCACTTATTAAAGGATAACTCTCCACTCCCCTTCCCCCCAGCCATTGGTAACCTCTATTTTACTTTCTGTCTCTACAGATTTGCTCATCCTAGGTATATAAATAGAATCATACAATATTTGTCCTTTTGTGCCTGACTCATTTCATTTGTTAAGGTTCATCCATGTTGTAGCATGTACTAGCATTTCATTCTTTTTTAAGGTTGAATAATATTCCATGGTATAGACCACATTTTGTTTATCCATTTTTTCTGTTAATGGACATGTAAGTTGCTTCCACCTTTTGGCTATTGTGAATAATGTTGCTGTGAACATTGATGTGCAAGTATCTGAGTTTCTGTTTTCTTTCTTTTCTTTTTTTTTTTTAAAGATTTTATTTATTTATTTGTCGGAAAGAGAGAGAGAGAAAATACAAGCAGGGGGAATGGCAGGCAAAGGGAGAAGCAGGCTCCCTGCTGAGCAGGGAGCCCGATGCAGAACTTGATCCCAGGACCCTGAGATCATGACCTGAGCCAAAGGCAGACACTTAACCAACTGAGCCACCCAGGCACCTCTGAGTTTCTGTTTTCAATTCTTTAGGGTATATATCTAAAATTGGAATCACTGAATCATTTGGTAATTCTATGTTTAACTTTTTGAGGAACCACCAAAATGTTTCCTATAATGACTATTTTACTTTTCCACCAACAATGCACAAGAGTTCTAATTTCTCCATATCCTTGACAGCACTTGTTATTTTCTGTTTTTGTTTGCTTATTTTTTTTTTTTTTGATAATAGCCATCCTAATGCTGGTATCCATTGTGGTTTTGATTTGAATTTCCCTAATGATTAATGCTGCTGAGCATCTTTCAGGTACTTATTGGCCATTTGCCTATCTTCTTTGGAGAAATGTCTATTTGAGTCCTTTTTCCATTTTGAATTGGGGTTATTTTTTTGGTTGTCAGTGTTGAGTTGTAGGAGTTCTTTGTATATTGTGGATATTAATCCTCTTTCAGATATATGATTTTCAAATATTTTCTCCTGTTCTGTGGGTTGTCTTTTCACTTTCTTAATGGTATCTTTTGATGCATACAAGTTTTTAACTTTAATGATGTTCAATTTATATTTTCCTTTATTGCCTATGGTTTTGATGTCATATTTAAGAAATCATTGCCAAATCCAATGTCGTGGACTTTTCTCTTATGTTTTCTTCTAAGAGTCTTATGGTTTCAGCTCTTATATTTTAGGTCTTTCATCCATTGTGAGTTAATTTTTTATACATAGTATAAGGTAAGGGAGTCCAACTTCATTTTTTTCCATGTGGATATCCAGTTTTCCCAATATAATTTGATGAAAAGACCATCCTTTTCCCATTGAATGGTCTGGACATCTGTGTCAAAAATCAAATGACCAATAATATTGACAAACTGATTCTAAAGTTTATATGGAGAGAAAAAAGACCCAAAATAACAACACAATATTGAAGGAAAAGAACAAAGTTGGAGGATTAACATTATCCAACTTCTAGACTTACCCTAAAGCTACAGTAATTAGGACAGTGTGGTATTGGCAAAAGAAGAGAACAACAGATCAATGGAACAGAGCAGAGAACCCAGATAGGCCTATAGAAATATAGTCAACTGATCTTTGACAAAGGAGCAAAGGCAATAGTACTGAGAAAAGAGAGTCTTTTCAACAAATGGTGCTGAAACAACTGGATATCCACATGCAAAAATGAATCTAGACAGAGATCCTACACCCTTCACAAAAATTAACTCAAAATAGATGTAAAATCCAAAACTATAAAACTCCTAGAACATAGGGACAAATCTATATGACTTTAGGCATGGTGATGACTTTTAGATACAATACAAAAGAAAGAAATAATTGATAAGCTGGATTTCATTAAACTAAAAAATTTATGCTGTTCAAAAGATACCATCAAGAAAATGAGAAGACAAACCACAGACTGTGAGAAAATATTTGCAAAAGAAACATCTGATAAAAGACAGTTATCCCAAAGTATGCAAAACACTCTTAAAACTCAATAAGAAAACGAGCAAATTAAAAAATGGGCAAAAGGGCACCTGGGTGGCTCAGTCGTTAAGTGTCTGCCTTCGGCTCAGGTCATGATCCCAGAGTCCTGGGATCGAGTCCCACATTGGGCTCCCTGTTCAGCAGGAAGCCTGCTTCTCCCTCTCCCACTCCCCCTGCGTGTGTTCCTGCTCTCGCTATCTCTCTCTCTGTCAAATAAATAAATAAAATCTTTAAAAAAAATGGGCAAAAGACATGAACAGACACCTCATCAAAAAAGATATTCAAGTGGTAAATAAGCATAAGAAAAGATGCTCCACATCATATGTCATTAAGGAAATACAAATTAAAACAACAATGAGATACCATTACATATTTGTTAGAAGAGCCAAAATCCAGAACACTGACAACACTAAATGCTGGTGAAGATGCAAAGCAACAGGAAGTCTCATACATTGCTGGTGGGAATGCAAAATGGTACTGCCATGTTGGAAGACAGTTTGGCAGTTTCACACAAAAGTAAACACACTCTTGCTATGTGATCCAGCAAGCATGCTCCTTAGTATTTACTCAAATAAGTAAGAACTATGTCTACACAAAAACATGCACACAAATGTTTTTTAGCAGCTTATTCATAATTGCCCAAACTTGGAAGCAACCAAGATGTCTTTCAGGGGTGCCTGGGTGGTTCAGTTGGTTGAGTATCTGCTTTTGGCTCAGGTCATGATCTCAGGGTCCTGGGATCGAGCCCTGCATAAGCTCCCTGCTCAGTGGGGAGTCTGCTTTTCCTTCTCCCTCTGCCCCTCCCCCCCAGCTCCTGCTCTCTCATGCGTGCGCTCTCTCTCTCTTTCAAATAAGTAAATTACTTTTTAAAAAGATGTCTTTCATTAGATGAATGGATAAACAGTGGTATACCCAGACAATGGAATATTATTCAGCACTAAAAGGTGGTGAGTTATCAAGCCATGAAAAGACATGGAGGAATCTTAAATTCATATTATTAAGTGAACAAAGCCAATTTAAAAAGGCTGCATACTATGTGATTACAACTATATGACATTCTGGAAAAGGCCGAACTATGGACATAGTAAAAAATGGAAGTGGTTGCCAGGGATTAGGAGGGAGGGATGACTAGGTGGAGCACAGAGGATTTTTAAGGCAAACTAGTCTGTATGATACTATAATGGTGGATGCACGTCACTATAAATTTTCCCAAACCCATGTGATGTAAAACACCAAGAGTGAACCCTAATTGAAGTATGGACTCTGGGTGATAATTATGTGTCAATATAGGTTAATCAATTTTTAAAAATTAATTTTAATTATTTTTCATTGAAGTATAGTGAACAGACATTGTTATATTAGCTTCTGGTGTATAGTATAATAACTCAACAATTCTATACATTACTCAGTGCTCATCAGGATAAGTGTATTCTTGGTCCTCTTTATCTGTTTAACACCTCCCGCCCGCCTCCCCTCTGGCAACCACCAGTGTGTTCTCTGTATTTAAGAGTCTGTTTTTTTGTTTGTTTCTTTTTGTTGTTGTTCTGTTTCTTCAATCCCACATATGAGTGAAATCATGTAATTTTTTTTTTACTTATTTCACTTAGCATTATGTCCTCCAGGTCCATCCGTGTTGTTGCAAATGGCAAGATCTCACTCTTTTTTATGCCTGAGTATTAGTAGTCCATTGTATATAGGTTAACCAGTTTCAAAAACTGTACCACTCTTGTTGATATTGGAGGAGGCAATGCATGCGTGGGGGCAGGGAGTATATGGGAAAACTCTGTACTTTCTGCTCAATTTTGCTCTGAATCTAATAAAACTACTTTTAAAAAATAAAGTCTACTTAAAAAATCAACTGATCTTATATGTTTGGATTTATATCTGGAATCTTGATTCTATTCAATTGGTGTATATGTTTATCCTTAGGCCAGTAACACACTGTTTTGATTATTATAGTTTTGTAGTAAGTTTTGAAATCAGGTAGTGTAAATTCACCAACTTTATACTTTTTCAAGATTGTTTTGACTCTCCAGGGTCCCATTGCAGAACTGAAATTCATCTATAAACCTCCAAACTGAATTTAAGTATTAACTCCCCCTGGCTCTGCCACTAAAATCTTCTTACTTGAGTCTTACTTACTTACAAACTTGAATGGACAAGAGACATTACTTTGCATTCTTTAATATTCCTATCAAATCAAATCTATCAAATCAGATCTGACTTTATTCTCCATCTTGCCTGGACTGTGGGAAATACTGAGGTGTGACTAGGTAGTTGTCTCTCCCTCCCTTGGGCAGTGTTGAAGCCTGGTTTTTAGATCACATGATTAATCTTGCTTCATTGTTTAAGCCTAGGCTGCTTCCAGGTCAATTAGCCACTGGGGACCTTTGTTGGGGCTTCTGGTGCCATGGTGTGTCTGTGTGTGTTTCCCCAGCCTCCTAAAGACACTCCAGTCTCTCCCCTTTGAGGTTTTACCCAAGTCAGGGGTCAGGAATCCATCCCAGCCTCAGAGATGCCTTCTCTCTCTCTCTGATTTAGCTGCTTCTACTCCTGGAACTCCCAACCCCAACACAGGGAAGGTCTTGTCCTTTTCTACTCCTTTCTAGGGCCTAATTTAATCACCTCAATAATCTGAAGGTTTTGAAAACAAAACTCCAAAACTGTGCATCCCTCCTAGCCTGCTTTCTGTCAGGTAACAGCACCTCCCCCTCCTGCTGGCACCATCTCCCCATCCTCCAGACAAAAGAATACAAAGGCCTTTCTCCTTTCTTTGGAGAAGGGAAAAATACAGTGAAAAAATCAAATTAGTTTATCAATAAATATTCCTTCTGTGGTTACTACTAGCCTATATTGTTTTCTCCTTTCGCCTTGCCTCCTCTCTGGTGGAGTTTCTTAGTGAGATGTTTAAAGGAAGAGAAGAGTTAAAGAAGAAGTTTAGGGAAGTAAGACAAGGTAACCTGCAAGATGAATGGTGGGTTCCTGAATTAGCGATCTATATGTGCAGTGGTATCAGGTGTGAATAACATTTGGTGACACTTCAGATGTCCTTTCCTCCCTCTCTTCACAACTCTGGGGACCACACTGACTCCTGTGTCCCTTCAAGTATTTGGTTTTTGCCTTAAGGCTCATGGTGTACTTTCTGGACGATTGCTCATAGGACCTGTGACTCTTCAAAAGTCTTCCCTACCAGTTGACTCGTTCTTGCAATCCCACCATCTAAGCCCTGGCCTCTCAAGCACAAATAGCCTAAGAGGGTTGAATTAGTGTCTGAGGCCTGTTGTAACAAAGTACCTTCAGATAGCAGAAATGTATTCTCCCACAGTTCGGGAGGCTGCACATCAGAAATCAAAGTTGCAGATTTGCAAGGCCATGCTGCCCCTGAGAGCTCCACAGGAAACTCTGTTCCATGCCCATCTCCTGACTTCCGGTGGTTGCCTGCAGTCCTTGGCTTGCAACTTCAATGCTCCAGAGTCACGTGACCCTATTCCCTGTCTGTCTCTGTCCCTCCACATTGCTCTCTCCATCTGAGGACCACAGCCGTTGGATTTAGGGACCTCTCTAATCCTGTAAGACCGCCTCTTAACTTCATTCCATCTGCAGAAACCTTTTTAAACAAGGTCACCTTCAGAGATCCTGAGGATTAAGACTTGGACATATCTTTTGGGGGATGCAGCTGAATCCACAACAGGGGTTAGCACTAAATTATTGCCAGTTACTTACAAATTGGTGCAAAGGAAGCATTTTTTTTTTGCAGGCTTTCTTTGAGGAGAACTTTTCATCATCGCAGGGACATGATGTGAAGAGTTGGGGCAGAGAGAAGGATCTGGGAGGTACACCACTTACTATGATTCTCTGCCAGTTGGATCATCATAAGGAAGAGGAGGCTGAGAAGATAGAGGAGCTGCAACTGGACAAAGAAAAAGGAATCACATGACTCTGTGGAAATACTAGATGAGTCCAGAGGGAAAGACATCTTGGTACGATTGTCTGTGATTTAAGTAAAATACTTCTCTCCAATTTGAGTAGTTTGGAGAGGTGATTGAAATCTCACATTCAGAAGCTTTAAAATCGGGCCTCATCTTTTCTTCATCTTTGGTTGTTTCATAATTGAACTACTAAAAATTTGGCTTTTGGTTTCCTTTAATGGGATTTGTTTTCAATCCTAAGGAGCCGCCGGCTTTTTACTCCTTCACAATTGTTTCATCTTAATTATTTAAAAGATTGGGAAAACTGTCTAAATAAAGTGTCAAAGACAAAACTAAGTCCAAGGCACAATTAACAGAAGCTGTGTATTCATAAACTTGCAGCAAGGGACCCCTTCTTCAGGTCACTTTGGTTTCAGTGGGGGTTCGATGGTATTAGTGGGGAGAATCAGTTGTATGGTGGAAAGTAAGGAAATATTGAGACAGTTGCTAATTGGCAAGCATTCTACTGAGATGGGAATTTTAGAAGCAGGGGGAACTTTCTAATTGTCTTTAGGTACACTTATCAGTCCCTGGTTGGCTACAAGGGGGTATATGAGCAATTTGGGTGGGGACATCTCAAGAGGAAGGATTGCTTAGTAATGGGATGACCGGTTTTATGTGCCCAGCTGCTTCCTGGAACAGGTGGGGGCCGACGAGGTGCAGTCAATTCTCATTGTGGCCATGACCAGGGGAGTGGGAGCCGCCATGACAGACAGTTTCCCCAATGTAGTGACCGCCATAGATAATAAGTGAGATCTTCAGATGATGCGTCCCATTGTAGTAAAAGAGACTACTAAGTGGCAGTTTGAAACAAAGCTGAATTTGTTTGCCTGGAAACTCAAATACTAGCTCAGCAAGACTCTCTTAGCAGACCTGAAGGTCTAGATATAGAATGAAAAAGGAGGAAAAACTTCAAATGAAGCAAGAGTCTGAGTTCAGGGCTCTGGTTGGCTCATAAAGCAGACTGCAAACTCTTCCGTCTGAGGGGCCACTTTGAGGTTTTTCATTACTATGTGCCAGAAAACCTGGTCTCAGAAAAGTCCCAGATGAAAATAAAAATCTTTTTAAAAAAAAAAGGAGGGGGGATGCCTGGGTAGGCTCAGTCGGTTAAGCATCTGCCTTTGGCTCAGGTCATGATCCTGGGGGTGCTGGGATCGAGCCCCGCATTGGGCTCCCTGCTCAATGGAGAGCCTGCTTCTCCCTCTCCCTCTGCTGCTCCCCTGGCTTCTGCTCTCTCTCTCTCTGACAAATAAATAAAAATCTTAAAAAAAAAAAAGTCCCAGGTGGGATGTGCTACATTCCGGTGGATCTAGATTCATCAGTTGAATGCTCATATGTACATGCAAGAAACTCAAAAAGCTTTTTCTTTAACAAGGAAAACATATCAACATTAAAGACAATTGATGCCAGGAAAACATCCCTCATCTTACAGCCCTACCCTCTCATATAGTGTTTTTTGTTTTTGTTTGTTTGTTTACTGGTTCATTGTGGAGCCCAATGCAGGGCTTGAACTCATGACCCTGAGATCAAGACCTGAGCTGAGATCAAGGGCCAGATTCTTAACTAACTGGGCCACCCAGGCGCCCCCCTCTCATACAATGTTTTATTTTGGGGTATGGCTTTAAGTTTGTGTCCAGTGAGCATGTATTTAGTTAGTAGTTATAAATATACTGCACATACTGTTGTGCATTTTGCTTTCTGACTTGACAATATCCTAAAATATTTTTCCATGTTACTACGTGGTCTTTATTATTAAGGTTTCAATGGCTATATGCTGTTCTCTCCCAAATGGATATAATATCAATATTTACTCATGTCTCCCGGTTTTGAACATTTGGTTGTTTCTAATTGCCTGTGTTTATATGTATAGGGTATCAGTGAACATGTTTTTGAATTGAGAATTTTTTTCTTCTCTTGAATTATTTCCTTAAGATTAATTTCCCCAAAGTGAGCATCTATACCAAAGAGAAGGAACATCTTCTGACTCTTAGCACGAGGTACCCAGTTTCTTTCCAATGTCCAGTGAGCATTCCTTTCACCTCCACCCCACCCTAGAACAGTAGACGTGGCCAGCTTTACCTCAACTTTGCCTGCACACATTGTTCTTACCATTAAAAAAATCTTGCTAATTTAATAGCATAAAGTGACACCTTGAGATTACTTTAAATTGCATTTCTTTAGGCAATTAGGAGGACAAGCACTTTCTCATATCTTTATTTCTTAATGTTAATTATCTTTTTATGTCCTTTGCTCATTTGGTGTATTTGATTTTCAACCAAGATAACACACTGCCCTCCCCTCAACCTATCCCAATCAAGACTTAATGAAAAGGAATGTTCTTTTGTTCTTTACCTTCTGCATGGGGTGGCTTTATTTTTAAAATCTTCCTCTTGAAGTTCAGCTCCTGTAATATAAATAAGGGTGCTTGGGCACACTTGTCTCTGATGAGAAGACAGATTTCTGCTATCAAAAGCTCCCTCCAAGAATAATGCAAATGTCTTTAGCTTCTGATGTTTTTTTCTCAGCCAAATTAAATGGCAGATTTAACATCTATGATCTGTTTGGTCTAGATGTGTGCCTTGTAGCAATGTCTATACAAGAGTGCTCCTCTTTAATTTTCTTTCATTTGCTACCTATTGCAACCAATTTATCTCTTTGTGTCATGGCCCTTCATACCTCTCTACCCGGTGTCCCTTCCCTACCTTGATGTTGGAACCATCAACTTACTTTCTGCATTGCAAGGGATGTATCAGTGATTAACCTCAAACACTTTTCCCAAATATTTTCACTTTTCCATAGACTCTTTGTTCTAGTGGAGATTATCTAATATTTCCGCTGTAAGAGGAATGAATGTGTGCAGAGTCTTGTATATTTAGCCCTATTTTGCAATTTCATATAAATACCATTATTCTTCCATTCCTAGGGCTTGCCCCAAAGTCAATACATAATTTTACTATCAGGCAAATTTTTTCTGTGAAGGGCCAGATAGTAAATATTTTAGGCTCTGCTGGCCACATAAATTCTCTGTTTCTCCTCCTTCTCCTCCTCCTTGTTCTCTTCCTCTTCCTTCCTCCTCTTCTTCTCCTTCTCCTCCTTCTTCTCCTCCCTTCTCCTTCTTCGTAGTTCTCATCACTGTCATCATCATCATCATCTCCAATCTTTTAAAAATGTAAAACCACCAGTTTGTTCTCTGTATTTAAGACTGTGTTTTTCGTGTCTTTTTTCTTTTTTTTTGTTGTTTTGTTTCTTAAATTCCACATATGAATGAAATCATATGGTATTTGTCTTTCTCAGTCTGACATTTCACTTGGCATAATTCTCTTTAGCTCTACCCATGCTGGTTGCCAGAGGGGAGATGGATGGGAGTGAAATAGGTAAAGGGGATTAAGAGTTCAGTTATCATGATGAACACTGAGTAATGTATAGAATCATCGAATCATATTATACACTTGAAACTAATGTAACACTGTATGTTAGTTATACTCTAATAAAAAATATGTAAAAACATTCTTAGGTCTAGGCCTTACAAAAGCTGGCTGTGGTGGGGATTTGGATTCGGCATGTGACCTATAGTTGGCCATCCCTGATCTAGCTGAATCCAGAAAAAAAAAAATTAAGATTATTATTTTTTCTTTGTGAGTGAAGTGATGCATGAATAAAATTAGTTTTTTTTAAAATTTTTAAACAATAACAAAAAAGCATCTTCATGACAGTCAGGATGGTCTCCATCTGAATGGTTAATATCATTTATCTTAACACAGCTATTTTTGAGTAGTTGGTGGTATTCTCTTAAAAAAAGAAAACAAAGCTGCCAGAGAATACTTGGAGCTTGGATTTATCTTCCACACTTCTGCAAGAAGGTCTTGCAATGAGTACCACAATGATTACCTTTCTTGATGGTGCATTGGGAAAGCTAGTGGTGATGATTGTAAGAATGTGTTTAGAATTGAATTAAAACATGGGCACCGAAACATTGGCTTCATACCAGTATAGTTTTTTAGTGCTTAGATTTGTATCACCAGAATGCTAATCAGTTGTGCTTTACATTGACCAAAAGGACTTCTTGCACAAGTCTGCAGATGAAGATCGATTGTGGCACTGGAATTTTACCTTATAATACATTTTCTAATAGGTCACATAATGGAAAAATCTTCATTAATTTTTCTTTTATAATATTTTATTTGAATTTTTAAAAGTAACTTTCTTACTTATCCAGCAACTCCACTCTGAATAACACAGGCAGGATCCTGAGTGTTGGCCAAAAAAAAAAAAAAAAGCTCTTTAAGCCGTCTATGTCAGTCTGCTCAGGCAGCCATAATAGAATACCTCTGATTAGGTAGCTTAAACAAGAATAATTTATCGGAAGTTCACGATCAAGGTGGTTTCTGGTGAGACATCTCTTCCTAGCTTGCAGATGGCTACCTTCTCCTTGTGTCCTTACACAGTCTTTTCTCTGTGTGCCCGTAGAGAGGTGGGGGGAGATCCACTATCTCTTCCTCTTCTTATAAGGTCACGGTCCTATAGGATTAGGGCCCCACCCTATGACCTCACGTAACCTTTATTACCACGTATAGGTCCTATCTCCAAATACAGTCACACTGAGGGTCAGGGCTTCCACATAGGAATTTTGGGGAGGACAGAATTCAGTCCATAACACAGTCAAAATAGATATGACAAAGTTCATTACTAACTCCCTGGTCTCTTACTCAGAATCTGTTTACCTCTTTCTATAATCAATTCTAAGAAATTTTTATTTCATTTCTAAGCCCACACAAGGTTTGTAAAAGCAAATTAGAATAAAGGAGAGGAGCTGCTATAGAGAGACATACTGACCTACTGTAGGCAGGAAGGGACTTTGGACAAGAGACTGCCTGAACTCAAGAGACAGGAGAAAAAAAACATGAAAAGAAGATTCAAACATTGATTAGTACACTAGTCTGGGGCCACGGAATGCCGAGACAAATGGCCCTACAGATTTTGGAAGAACCTGAGAACCTGAGGGCATCACTCGCTAGAGCTGCATGGCAATGAATTCGCATGATGACCCAGCCACTAAGAAGAGGTTCCATGTTGAAGAAGGAGAGAATGTGACACATTTTAGACAAGATAGTTTAGGACAAGCACATGTGACTCCTTAGAAGACAAATCTTGAACTCCCTGGAGAGGTCTTGGCCCATCTTGAGGGTCTTCTCTTCCTGAGAAGCAAGATTCAGGGCCCACACTACCAGATGGTGTGTCTGTTCTTCTTCTCCCCTCTCCTTACCTCTGCCCGGAAGAATCTTGCTCTAGTTTGGGTCCTGAAATCTTTCTTCCTTCATTTTTTCCCCCTCAAACTTATGTTCTGTATTCCAGAGGCTCTCTGTTCTCTAGGATCTCCTAGGGGATTAAACTTTTGGAAACCAAAGCCAGGAAACTTATAGACTATTTCAGCTTTCAGTCCAGCAGGGGAGAGGACAAACCTAGAAAATCAAGAACACATGCATTGTTTCCCAGACTCTTTTTACCGACACTTTAAGGTAGATACTGCTCATCATCCTCATTGTCCAGAGGAGGAAACAACTCAGAGGGTTAAGTTGCCTAAGGTCAAACAGCCAGTAAGTGATGAGGTGGTAGAGCCAGGATTTAAACCGGTTTGGTTTGCTCCTGTGCCTATAGTCCTTCTGCGGTATCCTCAGAAGGAAGACAGGGTTTTCCTAACTGATGTGATGAACTTTGTCGAAATTAACTCTGTATTAATTTCTCTACTTAACAAGTCATAGGTGCTTCTGCAATCCTACTTTATGAGATCTTGTATTTTCCAGCAGCAAACCTGGGCCACGAAAATGACTTTCCTGAGAAATGGGGGCTTGGCAATAGGAGCCAGTCACAGGAGAAAACCAATGTCAAAACACACAGACCATGTGGCCCAAATGGTTGGGCCTTGCTGGGCATTAAATAACCAGATAGATACACTGAGGATACCTCCTCATTGTGCAAGTCCAGGGGCAGTATTTAATTTTATTTTCTAAAGAAAACAATAAGCAGCCCGCATAATTAGAAATTAATGGCCACAGTCTGAATTATGCAAACAGCAGAACAGGAGGAAAACATTAAGCAAAAAAAATGTAAAAACTCTTGTCAGCATTATTTTTGCTTAGCCTGAGTCTTCATGGTTGACTTTTGCACAGAGCGTTTTTTTTTTCTTTCTTTTTTCCCTTCCTGTGTCAGCGATGTTCTCCATGTGGAAGCTGTTGTTCTGGATCCCAGAATCAAGAGCTGGAAGGTTCAGCCTGCTGAAAAGTTGAGGCTGGCTTTATTCAGCTGGCCGAGGCTTCATCAATGGCCACCCCTCACAGCCATATGTCAATAAATAAATGCTGTAATAGAAAACAAATTCATAAAATGAGTCATGAACTTTCTGTCTCCTCCGTAGGAAAGTTACATTAGTCATACAATGAAGGAAAATTTCACCCTTTCTCTTCACCTTTGTATAAATCCTTCTCACCCTGAGTTTCCAAGGACACGGTAAACCTTGTTGGAAGCCAACGAATAACTTGGATGGCAGCTCCCAGTGGAACTGGATGTGACCAACACAGACAAGGCCAGCATGAAACAGAAAACAAGCTGCCACACAGCTGGTTGGTGGATTCAGAGGCCACCCTTTCTCAGTCTGGATTTTGGAATGCTTCATAGGGTGAAGTCATCATACAAACAACCAGCTGTGGAAACTAAATAAGCCTTTTCATAGTTTCCACTTATGCAGCTATGGAAAAACATGCAAAATGAAGGTGAATTTGGTCTGGAGGCCTATTGTTAATTAACACAGTGCCTTCAAGGATTGAAACTTATTATATTTTAAAGAACAGTTGATTATTCCCAATACTTCTCCATTTAACAGACCAATTTGGCCTGTTCTTAAAACCAGAAAGGATGGAAGCACCTCACGGTGGATCATTGCAACCATAATTCCATGGTCCCATCCATTGAGGCCCCTGTACCAAATATTACTGAAATTACTTACTCCACCCAATCAGCAACTGGTAAATACTCCACAGTCATAAATTTGTCTGATAAGTTTTGGTTGCTGCCATTTCAAAGCCTGTCAGCCAGTTTGCTTTCACGCCTGAGGTGACTCAGTTCACTTTTACGGGGCCACACGTGGGGTGTCTCCACAGCCTTGCAGTCACAGACAAGATCTCAAGAACACCCACCTTTCTCTGAAAGCACACATATGACATCAAACTGATCACATTCTCCTCCGAGGAGATTCATTTGATACACTAATGCAGAGAATAGAAACCCTCACAAACGAGCTCACAAACAAGGAATGGACATTTACCCCCGACACAGTACAGTGCCCGGCCACCTTAAAGTCCTGACATTGTCAGGAAACAGCTATTGGCTCTCTTAGCACCCACAGCGTTAAAACAAGCCCAGCATCTTTTAGGCTTTTCGGGTTCTGGAAATAATGTATTCCTCATTTACAAATTTTACTTAAGCCCATGTATACTGTTCCTTACATTTATTTTATTTTTTTAAAGATTTTATTTATTTATTTGAGAGAGAGAGAGAGAGAGCATGAGCAGAGGAGAAAGGCAGAGGGAGAGGGAGAAGCAGGCTCCCCGCTGAGCAGGGAGCCCCATGTGGGACTCGATCCCAGGACCCTGGGATCATGACCTGAGCCAAAGACAGACACTTAACTGACTGAGCCCCCCAGGCGCTCCTGTTCCTTACATTTATACTGTTATACTGTTAATTACTTAAGCCCACTTATACTGTATATTTACTGTTACTGTTTGTAAGTAACTTTGAATGGGGTTACCTACAACAAAAAGCTCTAGAAGTTGTCCAAAATGCAATAAAACAGGCACTCCTATTGGTGCTCCCCAGAGACTCTGTCACTGTAGAGGATTTAGCCACCTCCTCTCATGCCTCCTGGAGTCTTTGGACCACCCATAATGGTCAGAAATTGCCAATGCACAGGCCCTGAACATGTGACCCTCTGGACCCAGCTGACGATAATGGCTTGGATCATGAAAGCAGCATCCTGCCAGCCCAGCATGGCCACCGAGACCTCCCTGCTACCAGATGGAGCCAAACCTGTGTTTTCTGGCGTATCTTACCTGTACTTGGGAGGAGGGTAGCCTCTCCTGTCCTCAGTTCTTTGCTAAATGTCGTGGTCCGGGAGGAGGTTACCTCTCTCCAAGACTTCACTGGCTACCTGAGAAGCCCCTCAGGATTAATGGAGCGAACAAAAATGGGAGCTTGGACACTTTATGTATGGTATTGCTGCCACCACATGTAATAGGAGTTGGTGGGAGAGTTTCTGCTTTTCACCCCTTAGCCAGATCTTACCTGATCAAAGATGGGGCCTTAGCACAATTGGCTGAATTTCAGGCATTGTCTTAGCAGCGGAGGTCCTGGTCAGCAGTTGGCCTCCTTTGCAGAGTTTACACACTCATGGGGCCATTGTCAGTGGTCTGGCTGCCTGACTTGGCTAATGGCAGCAACAGTTCTTTGTCCAAGGTTGCCTTCTTCAGGGTAAAGAACTCTGGGAAGCTCTTGCCTCACACATGTGTAAATGAATGTCACACATGTCTCTGCATATACTAAAGCCACAATACAAGACCTCACCAAGACTTTCCTTATCCCCTTCAGAATTCCAGATGATGAGTGACCAAGGTGCTCATTTTAGTTTTTTAAATTTATATTTTATTTTTTTAAAGATTTTTTAAAAATTCATTTGACAGAGAGATAGAGAGCACAAATAGGCAGAGTGGCAGGCAGAGGGAGAGGGAGAAGCAGGCTCTCCGCCGAGCAGGAAGCCGGTTGTGGGGCTCAATCCCAGGACCCTGGGATCATAACCTGAGCCAAAGGCAGCTGTTTAACTGACTGAGCCACCCAGGTGTCCCTTTTAGTTTTTATTTTTTAAAATATTTATTTATTTATTTATGAGAGAGAGTTGTGGGAGGGGCAGAGGGAGAGAATCTTCAAGCAGACTCCCTGCTGAGCGCAGAGCCCCACATGGGGCTTGATCTCACAACCCATGAGATCATGACCTGAGCCGAAACCAAGAGCCAGATGCTCAACTGACTGAGCCACCCAGGTGCTCCCAAGGTGCTCATTTTACTTCTCAAAATACACAACACTGAGCTCTTGGGTAAGACATTCAAAAGAACTTTTACTTCTCTTATGGGCTCTAGGCTTCATAGAGCAGTATAATGGCCTGCTTATGCAAGTTCATTTAATAAAATGAAACGTGGCATATTTCAGTCATCAATCAAATGTCAAGAGTAATTGTTACAGAGTCTAGCTCAATTTTTGACATGTGACCGCTGATAGCTTTTAAGCCCACAATTTCCTCTTCTCCTTCAACTGCACATCTGGGCAAGCCAATTAAGGAAGCCCAGGCATTCCCTCCTTTGGTGCTCGTGGGAGGATCAAACCATGCAAGCCTTGGTTCACATGTGGGAACCCTCACCCCAGCCCTGCCTCCTAACCACCATTAAACTCCAAGCCAGTTACCCCTCCTGCTCTCTCAAGCCATTTTGGGACCTCCTTGGGGCCCTGCCCTGCTCTTTCCAGAAAGCCTCATTATACGAATAATCTTTTCAGATGCTCATGGTATATTTGTGGCATCATCAGTCTCAACGTCTTAACCAACTTTTGGGTGGAGGTCCATCCTGTTTCTGTGAGTTGTCCACAACATATATAATGGCCCTAACATAACAGAGTTTATTTCTTGCTCATATAACATTCCAAGTGCGTATTTCTCATCAATGGTTGGTTTTCTTCCCCATGTTGATTCAGGGACCTGGGTTCCTTCTATCTTGTGGCTCCACTATTCTCTAAGATCTTATTTTTGTTATCTGCATCTAATCATGGAAGGTGAAAAAGATCATGGAGAAGGTAGTCCTGTTTCTTACAAGTTTTGGTCCAGAATGATGTACTTTACTTCTGTTTGCATTCTGTTAGTAACAACTAGTCATATGGCCACACCTAGATAATAGGGGGTGCTGGGAAATGTAGTTCTGCGTGTCTTAGTAATAAGTCTTTACTATGAAGGGGAACAAAAATTTTCATGGACAGCTAACCATTTTTGCCACAGGGACATAATCCATATTTATGGATGTCTGAGAACCTGCATGGAATGTGGTCCTACCTTGGCATAGGAGAGAACACACATATGATAGCCTGGTCTTCCGACTATGGAACAACTATTTTTAGGGTGAAGTTTTTGGGATCAGGTGTTTCAGCTGTTTTGGTAGCTTAATCTTTGCTTTCTCTTGAGCGCTCCCTTCCCACTGCTTCTTCCTTCTCTTCCTCTTCTTCAACATTCATGAACAAAAGCCAAAGTAGCAGGGATGATGTGGTGGGGAGAAAGTAGCATGGATCAGTCTTGCTTGGCCAGATTAACAGGGGTATGGGTGAAAAAAGGAGGACCAATCCATTCCTACCTCTCTCTATTGCCAGCCCTGAGCCAAGCCCTAGCAAGGCCTGTATGCCAAAGCTTTTGTTGCTGTTCATGAGGTCTTGAGCTTCTCAGCTACTTCATTTCCAAGCAATTAATTTTGAAATTAATTTGGGGACAAATATGCTTTCTGTTGAGAAAAGAACCCAAAAAAATATTTATTTCTATTCAACTCTCTCATATTGACTCACCCAGCACCCACGCTCCCTCCCTGTCTCTTATTTTTCTATTTTATTTCCTTAAAAAAATAACTGTGATGGCCTAGAGACTTGGTGATAACACCCAGATTATCCTTATGTTAGGGTGTTTTTTTGGTTGTCGTTCAAATAATCACTTCCACTGTGTTCATGCTTATGTACTGAATTTTAACACTGCTCCATGAATCAAAATATCAATAACAAGCTAATAAAATCATATTGAGCTGGGGTTGAATGAGGGGAATCAGTGAGCCACAGGTCTTTCATGCTCTCTCTTGGCATATAGATTTAACATCACAACTGATCTAAATCCATACAGTAGCCAAGCCCACCATGCGCTGTTTTCATTGAAAAAAAAAAAAAAAGCCTCTTTAGACCCATCTTTCCAGGTATTTCTTTCACTTTAATACCCTTTTAAATGATTGCAAATCAGATTTTCCCACTGATTATGCCTTTTGTCCCAAATAATAAGTGACTGCTTCTGCCTCCTCCCTTCTCTGGTTCTGAACGGTGTTCAAAATAAGGCAGCCCTTTGAGCTGAGTGTTTGCTGCTATCAGGGGACTTCTGTAGGATGTGAACTGAGCTATGGCAACTTCAGTGATTGGATACGGGCTCCTTCAGAGCTGCGTGCACCACACAGACCATCGTGGGGCTTTTTTTAGGTCTTCCCCAAATAGCTGCCATCCTTGTTTGGGGATTTAAAATGTTCATGTATTTTCAAGTAAGAGAAGGAATAAAAAAACCATTCTTGGCAATCTAGGATTTGGTGAACGAACCTTCATGACACAGGATGTGTGACTTTGGGTGAAACTTTTAACCTCCCTGAGCCTCGATTTGTTCATCTGTAAAATGAGGAGATTGAAGCCTCAGTGACTTTTCACGTCCCTTCTGTGTATGAAATTCCATGTTCTATGTTTGGGGCCTTTAAATGCTTGACTCAAATTGTCTTTCATAGCTTCTTTTTCGTTTTTCTTCAAGCATGGAATCCAAGAGAGGGATGGTGTTCTTTTACACTCTGTGATGAAAAAGTGAATAAATTACATTCTCCCATGCTTAAGGTGTCCAATTCACTGTGTTCTCCCCAAAGTGCCTTCTTCTCTGGCGTTCCCTGTCTTGGGCAACCCAATCTCCCAGTCTGGAAACCTCCCGATCATCACCACTCCTCCCTATTGCCTCCTTTCCCTGTCCCCTAACCTTGCCCTTTGCAGAAATCCTTAGTGGAAAATGTTTGTATCTAAACAGTCAGCCTGGGCTCCCATCCCAGCTTCACCCCTTGCTACTAGCTGTGTGACTTGGCCTAGGCTGGATGGGAGGGCTTGGCTTCTAGGAAGTAGGACAGGCTGAGATCCATGTATGGGTTGTGGAATGACAACTTGCTAGCCTTTTGACCTTCCTAAACCACGGTATCTTTTCTGAGAAATGCTTATAATAATAGTACCCAGCTCTTAGGGATTTGATGTATGTGAAATGGTTAGCCCAGCGCCTTGATGGGGTTTGGGCACTGCCTCTTGGTGCTGGCCCTCTCATCATTCTGGGGTCTAGCGTAGGTTTCCTTACATAGTGGCAGGAGTATTCAAAGAAATTAAAGGTGGAAGCCGCAAGGCCTGTTGAGATGTAGGTTCTAGAACTCAGTGTCACTTCCCCCATATTCCATTGGTTAAAGCAGGACACAAGTCAGTCCAGATTGAAGGTGTTGAGGAAATAGACTCTACCTTTTAATGGGACGAGCTGCACAATCTCATGGCTGTGTTTATGGCAGCCTATCTATCCTTCAAGGTCAAGTTCATGTGCAAAAATTCCCTATTCTATTCATTAATTCATTTTTTAATTGGGCCATCCATTCCTCCATGTACAAAGAAAATATATCAGGTACTTCGTGTAAGCCAGCTGCTGGGCGCTGAGAAGAACATGGAGGCAAACTCACAATGGCCCCACCACCTCCTGTCTCTACTTCTTTATCCTATTTATCTTATTATGTTGTGATTGTTTACACACTGAATTTCCTTAGTAGACTGTGAGGTCCTGGAGGAGAGAAGTGATGTTTCATCTCACTTTTTGTGGGTGTGACAAAGTGTTATTTTAAAGCTAATAATATTGTTTTTCTTTGTTTTGTATTGTTCCTGAAGCACGTCTATCTGTGGAGGAAGACTGCTGTTTTATTTAGGGCAAAATGCTCATCACTTGGATGAGTCTTTTGTCTACATAAAGCTTGAGCCCTCACGTTTCATAGAAAAGTGAAGGGCAAAGCAAAATTGGAAACCTGAACATGCCTCTCTGCCTGGAACCTCTCTATTAGTGCTTGTCATGCCAGGAAGGAACTTAAAACCCCTGAGTTAAGCCTTGGAGGTAGACAGGCAGGTTTCTCCACAGGAAAACAGTGACCAAGGCTCTTTATCTTTTGGATGTCATAATCGTATTCCTTTAGTGAAATGCCATTAAATAAGATGACCTAACAGTTGGACTTCATAGGAATCATCTCTTTCGTATCCTGGGAAAACATGGAGGAATGATTTTATTAGTTTTATAGTTTATACAACCAACCAGGCAGGTACTTAGTTTGAGTGCTCAAATGGGTTTGCTTGTGTAATAATATAAATGAGAAAAAGCAAATTCCTCTTACGCTGAAGGACATAAAACCTAAGATTTTGCGTTGTGCTTTTTTTAAAGATTTTATTTTTTTATTTGAGAGAGAGAGAGAGAGAACGAATGGGGGGAGGGACAGAGGGAGAAGCAGACTTCCTGCAGAGCAGGGAGCCCAATACGGGATTTGATCCCAGGACTCTGGGATCATGACCTGAGCCGAACACAGACGCTTAATCGACTGAGCCCTGTCTTTTAGTCGGATCTCTCTTTTTGTGCCATTTGTTCCCGCTTATAAAAAACACATACCCATTTTGCCAAATTCACAAATGTATATACACACAGGTAGATCTAGGTACTCATTTATACATGCACACATCACCTGGACCAATAGTTAAAAGATTTATAGCTTTTTCTTTTTCACAGAATTGGGATTCTAGCGTAGAAGAAGTTGATGTACGTATATTTTCACTTAACGTTATCACAAGCACTTTCCCATCTCATTAAATGTTCTTTGAAGAAAGAATTTCCAGTAATGGATGGTAATGTAGCATAATTTATTTAAACATTTTCCCACTGTTGAGTAGTTTTTAGCTACTGTAAATAATGTTCCAAAATATTTTCATGTACATAACTTTTTGTGCGTAGCACCATTTCCTTGGGATATGTTTCCTAATGGCTAATTAGCGGGTCAAAGAGCATGAATGTGCGCACGCTTCCTGCTCTGTATCACCACGTTGCCCTTTAGAAAGGTTGTAACAACATACAATTTCTCAGTGTAGAAGAGTCCATTCCTATGCACTTTCTTTTCCTGTATCGGTAACGTCATTAAAAATCACTTTGCTAAGCAGATAGTGAAAATGCATGCTGTTGTTTTTTATTTGCCCTTTTATTTATTTTTTTAAATGATTTATTTATTTCTTTGAGAGAGAGGGAGAGAGAGTGGGGGGAGGGGCAGAGGGAGAGGGAGAATCTCTCAGCAGACTCCCTGCTGAGCACAGAGCCCAACGCAGGGCTCCATCTCATGACCCTGAGATCATGACCTGAGCCAAAATCAAGAGTTGGATGCTTAACCAACTGAACCACCCAGGTGCCCCTATTTGCACTTTGGATCCTTAGAACCAGAGAGGCACAGTATATCTGTCTCCTTGGATTCTGAGAGTTCATATCACTATTTCCTGAGTTAGAACTTAATTCTTTTTCATTGAAAGTCAAATCCAGGTATCAGATATCTCCACAGCAACCTCTCTGAACTCCCCAGAGGGAATCTACTCACACAAAGTAAACAGTGTCCGATTCACTGACGATTTTGCAGGGCAGACAGAGGAAGGAGTTGACCTTGCACACCTCACCGCAAATGACTCTGATCTTCTTGGGATGCTGTGCTTACCTTCATGTTCCGGTCTTTCTTTTCACTGTTTCCCCAATGTCCAAGGTCTTTTAGTTCTTCCTACATATGGCTCTCAATCTCACCAGGTTCTCCCCAGTCCTTGATTGTCCCATTATATCTCAGCCAATTAGTGACCCTAATTTGTTAACCAGCCATGCTCTTTGAGGTTCTCAAGCCACACCCCCACCCCAAGAGACCTATCAACAGATTTTTCCCATTAGGAGGGAATGAGATTTTTATGTATCCGCTGCTAAGGGAACAACATTTTCTCCATATTGCTTCAGATGCATGTACACTTTTTGGTAAAATTAAAAATGATGTATTTCCTAGGTCAGGTTCCCAATTTTTTCTTGGAGTGGGGGGTGCCCTCAGGATCAGCATTTATAAGGGAGTGAAGGAAGCAGGATCGGGCAGAGGGAGAAGTTGAGCTGTAATGCGGTCACAACAAAGGCCTCAGCAGGTGCAGTGGGGAACTCTGAAACTGACATGGTTCTTCAGAGTTGCCCCAAATTGAGGCAAGGGGGCTGAACCTTTGTCCACACCCACGGACCAGCCCTTGGATGTGGCTACCTTCAAGAGAGTGGGAGTAACTTTGGGCGGTTCCTACCTACCAAGGTCAAATCCTGGGGCAGGACTCAGCTGGGAATCTTTTGCAACCAATACTCTGAGCTCTAAAGGAGGATCTGGGTGATTTTCTTGGAGACTGTATTATTTTTGAGATATGCCTACACTGGAAATCTTTTTGGCTCTAGGATATGCTTAAGAATTAGGCTGGAGGTGTGTGTGAGCTGGAAAAGCAGAGTGACGTCTTCAGAATTGGCTGGAGATAGCGGCTGGAATATTGGTTATGGCCATTTTGTCTGTATAGTCTTATGCAATTCACTTCCACACTCTGAGCTTTTGTTTCTTCATCTGTAAAATGGCGTGAATAACAACTTTCCCCTTAAGGGGTACATAAGAGAATTAATTAATTAATTAGCTAATTAATTAATCTGTGTCCATTGAGACACAAGAGAATTTAAATATGATGACTAATGTCGGGTATTTAGCATGGTGCCTCTTGGCCCTTTGTAGATGCTCGATATGCATCACTTTCCTTTTTCTTCTTTGTTCCCCATTCTCCAGCATTTGTCTCAAGAAGTTTCCTCCCCTTTCACCATGTGGAACCTGTGTACCCTTACATTTGTGAATAGTCTTTCAAGCACTTAGAAGCCTGGGCTGGAAAATCGGGAGCTTAGACCCTTTGGTCTTTAACTTCAACTCCAACGTTTAAAGTTCTGTTCTAATGTTTGGTGGTGATTCAACACATTAGAACACACCACACCATTAATTCTTATCTCATTAGTATTCTTACTTTCATCACCTTGGTTTTAATGAGCTACGTTGGCCATCCTGGTGCTCTGTGTATCAGGTGTTTCTGGTAATTAGAAGAATTACATGAAGAAAGTCTTTGGGGACAGCTTCAGGACCAATGGCACTGACTGATATTCCTTTGTTGCCAGCTCCTTGTGGAGGAAGCACTGTATCTTTAAAAAGAGAGTTCCTGCTGCACGAAGAACAAAGTGAGAATAATTATTTTACACACGTTAGTTCTCTCTTCCTAACTAAATAGTGAGTTTTAGTTGACAGGAATGGTCTCTCCTATTTCTTGCAAGGCCAAGTTCTTACTGATTGATTAGGCCGAAAACCCCCATGACCGATCATCACTGCTGGATAGCTCAGGCACACACACATACACACATGTACACACATGCACTTTGATCATTCAACATCATAGCAGCTGAGTCAATTAGCTGCTGCTGTATGTACTAATTGCTCCTTAAAGTTGGTCTGGGAATTTCTCTGTATATTGTGGACTTCCAAATTATCTATGTTAGCTCGGGCTGCCATAATTAGATACCACAGTCAGGGGGATTTAAACAACAGCAATTTATTTTCTTACATTTCTTGGAGGCTTGAAGTCCAAGATCAGGGTTCAGGCAGGACTGTTATTTAGTGAGGGCCCCTCTTCCTACCTTACAGATGGCCTTTCTTCTGTGCACATGCTCAGGGCGTGAGAGAGAGATATCTCTGTTCTCTCTTCCTCTTTTTTTCTAAAGATTTTTAATTTATTTATTTGAGAGAGAGAGAGAGAGTGCAAGCGGGGGGTGGGGAGGGGCAGAGGGAGAGAGAGAATCTCAAGTGGACTCTGCACTGAGCACAGAGCCCGACACGGGGCTCCATCTCACGACCCTTAAAACATGACCTGAGCCGAAATCAAGAGTTGGATGCTTGAAAAACTGAGCCACCCAGGTGCCCCTATCTTTTCCTCTTCTTATGAGCATGTAGTTCTATTGGATTAGGGCCCCATCTTCATGACCTCATTTAACCGGAATTACCTCCTTTATAGGCCCTATCTCCGAATATAGGCACATCAGGGCCTAGGGTTTCAACACATGAACTTCACCGGGATTGGAGGGAGGAACAATTCAGTCCATAATAATCTAAATTCTAAGTTTGATTTTGGCTCTTGTGTAACTATCCGAGCCTCAGGTAATCCATTAGGCATGCCACTCACTCTGTAATTCACCAGCCCCTTAAGAGTTAACTGAGTGATGTTGACTTGTTCTTGACATTATGAGGTCTGCAGAGTCAGGACCTGTTTAATTTGGTTATTCTCCATTGGAGATTTCTTTTTAATGGTTACTTGTGGAGCATTTAAATCTTCATCTTTTTATGACTATTTTCTGCTCAAATTTCCTTTGTATTTCGAACTTTTTTTCTGAGCACTGATTTGCTATGTTATGACTGGTTTTCAGAGATGAAGCTCCTCTGTTTCATTTAGGTTGAAAAGTTGCTGTTTGAAGCTGTTTTATGTGAATTTTGCCTCCTCTTTCAGAATAAATAAGTTTTGTTTATTTATTTTCAAGGGAACTGTTTCTCAGAAAAATGATCCCCTATAGGTTTCCAATGGTTTTAATACATCTATAAACAAGGCCATTTCTCCAGAACTGCCATGTTACTTAAGGGAATTCTTTTATTTGTCTCCCTTCAAACCTATATTTGAAAATAATTGATTTTTGCTTTACCTATTCAAATCTCGCTTTAAGCTGTGTTTACCGATTTCCAAGCACCTGGGAAGATTTGGTGGTAGATGGCCATAGCTGGGTGAAACCACCTGTTTTGAGCTTTGTTTAGTGTTTTCCATTTCTGTTTCCATGGGGCTGGGTGGCAGAGCAAAGAAAGAAAGATGTCTTCACTTGATCTCCTACTCTTCCCCAACACAGGACCCTTTTGCAAGCCGTAGTTTGCTTCCACCCTGAACAAATGATTCTTAAGAGACTCCATGTCCATCACGTGTTGAGTTGTGTTACTGATTGCCTGCTATCTGGAGCAGAATGGAACTTTCTAATCCATAGGTGCTCAAAGTATGGCCCATTCTGTGTGGTGGGCGAACCAACACTGCTGGTCCATGATACGTTAAAAATTTAGAGTGAGAGTTTAAAAATGTTCATAGCAATTTGACATTGCAAAGATACCTAAATGCATATTCGCTGAACTCATTCTCTTAGGCAGGCTACAGACCTCCACTATTCAGTAGGATAGCCACTAGCTGCACGTAGCTAATTAGCACTTGAAGTGTGGCTAGCCTGAACTGAGATGTCTGTAAATGTAAACTACACAGTGGATTTCAAAGGCTCGTATGATAAAAAGAATCTTATGCAGCCATCAAAAGGAATGAGATCTTGCCATTTGCAACGACGTGGATGGAACTGGAGGGTATTAGGTTGAGTGAAATAAGTCAAACAGAGAAAGACATGTATCATATGACCTCACTGATATGAGGAATTCTTAATTGCAGGAAACAAACTGAGGGTTGCTGGAGTGGGGGGGGGTGGGAGGGATGGGGTGACTGGGTGATAGACACTGGGGAGGGTATGTGCTCTGGTAAGCGCTGTGAATTGTGCAAGACTGTTGAATCTCAGATCTGTACCTCTGAAACAAATAATGCAATATATGTTAAGAAAAAAAAAAAAGAAGAAGAAGGTAGCGGGAGGGGAAGAATGAAGCGGGGGAAATCGGAGGGGTAGACGAACCATGAGAGACGATGGACTCTGAAAAACAAACAGGGTTCTGGAGGGGAGGGGAGTGGGAGGATGGGTTAGCCTGGTGGTGGGTATTGAGGAGGGCACATTCTGCATGGAGCACTGGGTGTTATGCACAAACAATGAATCATGGAACACTTCATCTAAAACTAATGATGTAATGTATGGGGATTAACATAAGAATAAAAAAAAGAATCTAAAATATCGCATTAATAATGATTTCACATGTTGCAATGATAATATTTTACATATACTGGGTTAAGTAAATGATATTATACAATTAAGATCGCTTGTGTCTTTTTACTTTTTGTTTGTTTCTTTTTACTTTTAACTAGATGTTACTTTTTAGAGCAGTTTTAGGTTCACAGCAAAATCAAGCAAAAGTACAGAAAGTTCCCATATACACCCCGCGCCCCCCCCACGCAAGCCTCCCCCACTGTCAACATCCCCCAGCAGAGCGATACATTTGTTATAACTGATGAACCTACATTGACACATTATTATCACCCAAAGTCCACAGTTTACACTAGAGTATACTCACTGTTTTATATTATATATGGGTTTGAACAAATGTATAATGACATACATCCTCTATTATAGTATCATACAGAATAGTTTCACTGTCCTAAAAATCTGTGCTTCACCTACTCTCATTCCTTCCAGTCCCTAATCCCTGGCAACCCCTGATCTTTTTACTCTCTCCATAGTTTTGTGGAACATGTTTTCATATTGCTTCTTTGCCACCTGTGTATCTTCTTTGGTGAGGTGTCTGTTCAGGTCTTCAGAGCATTTTTTCACTCAGATTTTTTTGTTTTCTTATTGTTTAGAGTTCTTTGTATAGTTTGGATAATAATCCTTTATAAATATTTTCTCTCAGCCTGTGGCTTGTCTTCTCATTCTCTGGACAGTATCTTTCACAAAGCAGAAGATATTTAATTTTAATGAAGTCAAACTTATCAATGGTTTCTTCCATGGATTATACATTTAGTGCTATATTTTGGTGTTGATGCCCATGGTCCTCTAGATTTTCTCGTATGCTATCTTCTGGAAGTTTTACAGTTTTGCATTTTACATTTAAGTCTATGATCCATTTTGAGTTAATTTTTGTGAACGGTTTAAGTTCTGTATCTAGATTCTTTTTTTTTTTTTTTTTTTGCATGTGGATGTCCAGTTGTCCCAGAGCCACATATCAAAAAGACTATCTTTTCTCCATCGAATTGCCTTTGCTCCTTTGTCAAAGATCAGTTGACAGTATTTATATGGGACTATTTCTGGGCTCTCTATTCTGGTCCATTGATCCATTTGTCTATTCTATTGCCAATGCCACACTGTTTTGATTACTGTAGCTCTGTAGTAAGTCTTGATGTCAAGTAGTGTCAGTCTTCCAAGTTTGTTATTCTCCTTTAATATTGTATTGGCTATTCTGGATCTTTTGCCTCTCTGTATAAACTTAAGAGTGAGTTTGTTGACACCCACAAAGTAACTTGCTGGGATTTTCATTGGGATTGCATTGAATCTATAGATCAAATTGGGAAGGCTGACATCTTGACAATAGTGAGCTTTCCTCTTTTACTTTTTTAATGTGGCTACTAGAAAACTTAAAATGACATATTCAGCCTTTTTTATATTTTTATTGAACTGTGTGGGTATAGACCACTTTAGGTGTTATTTACAAGTAGTTTGAGAAGTACTGCTTTCTGCACCTTTGTGCAATGACCTTGTCTTGTGAAGTACAGTAAGGACTGGGCACTTCAGGTAGGTTTTTTTTTTAAGGTTTTGTTTATTTATTTATTTGAGAGAGTAAGAGAGAGAGAGAGAGCAGGGGGAGGGGCAGAGGGAGAGAGAGAATCTCAAGCAGACTCCGCACTGAGCATGGAGCCCATTGCGGGTCTTGATCTCACAACCCTGAGATCATGACCTGAGCCAAAATCAAGAGTTGGACGCTTAACCGACTGAGCCACTCAGGTGCCCCTCAGGTAGTTTTTCATGTTCCTGAATATTATTTACTCTAAATGCCTTCTAGGGTCATTGGCACCTTCTCAGGTTTTGTCTCTAAGTCACATATCACAGCAGAATTTTCACATTCCACTGAAGTCTCATTTATAAAATTGGATGATTTTGTGTGTGTGTGTGTGTGTGTTTTACCAAAACTTTTTCTCTCCCAAGCTTCCACTAAGCCCCTCACCCCTCACAAAGGACACCTCTCCTCCATGGATATTATTTCCTGAATTTGACTTGTGTGACCAGTTCATCGTCACCTCTGGTTCACTATACTGATGAGCAAATCCACCCCCTTCTCTCAAGCTGAGCCCCAGTGTTATTTTCTCTGTGAAACTGCCCTACAACCTGCCCCAGGCAGAGCCTTTCTTATATGATTTCCCATAGTACCTTCTCCTTGTCCTACATCTGAACATTTACTTGATTACATTATAAATGTTACCCAGAGGCCTTCCTCACTAGAAGTTCTCAGAGCTCAGAGAGTTTGCTTTATTCATCTTTGTAATGCTAGTATCTAGGCAATTGAATGTGTAATGTAACTCTTTCAAATATTCTCTAGGTTAGAGCTTCAATGGGTTTTGAAAATTTTAATTCCAGTGTAGTTAACATACAGTGTTATACTAGTCTTAGGTGTACCATATAGTGATTCAACAATTCTTTTTTTTTTTACTTAAGTATAAATTTTTTTTTTATTCTTATGTTAATCCCCATACATTACATCATTAGTTTTAGATGAAGTGTTCCATGATTCATTGTTTGTGCATAACACCCAGTGCTCCATGCAGAATGTGCCCTCCTTAATACCCATCACCAGGCTAACCCATCCTCCCACCCCCCTCCCCTCTAGAACCCTCAGTTTGTTTTTCAGAGTCCATCATCTCTCATGGTTCGTCTACCCCTCCAATTTACCCCCTTCATTCTTCTCCTCCTGCTACCTTCTTCTTCTTCTTTTTTTTTCTTAACATATATTGCATTATTTGTTTCAGAGGTACAGATCTGAGATTCAACAGTCTTGCACAATTCACAGCGCTTACCAGAGCACATACCCTCCCCAGTGTCTATCACCCAGTCACCCCATCCCTCCCACCCCACCCCCCACTCCAGCAACCTTCAGTTTGTTTCTGGAGATTAAGAATTCCTCATATCAGTGAGGTCATATGATACATGTCTTTCTCTGTTTGACTTATTTCGCTCAACATAATACCCTCCAGTTCCATCCACGTCGTTGCAAATGGCAAGATCTCATTCCTTTTGATGGCTGCATAATATTCCATTGTATATATATACCACATCTTCTTTATCCATTCATCTGTCGATGGACATCTTGGCTCTTTCCACAGTTTGGCTATTGTGGACATTGCTGCTATAAACATCAGGGTGCACGTACCCCTTCGGATCCCTACTTTTGTATCTTTGGGGTAAATACCCAGTAGTGCAATTGCTGGATCATATGGTAGCTCTATTTTCAACTTTTTGAGGAACCTCCATACTGTTTTCCAGAGTGGCTGCAACAGCTTGCATTCCCACCAACAGTGTAGGAGGGTTCCCCTTTCTCCGCATCCCTGCCAACATCTGTCGTTTCCTGACTTGTTAATTTTAGCCATTCTGACTGGTGTGAAGTGGTATCTCATTGAGGTTTTGATTTGGATTTCCCTGATGCCGAGCGATATTGAGCACTTTTTCATGTGTCTGTTGGCCATTTGGATGTCTTCTTTGGAAAAATGTCTGTTCATATCTTCTGCCCATTTCTTGATTGGATTCTTTGTTCTTTGGGTATTGAGTTTGATGAGTTCTTTATAGATTTTGGATACTAGCCCTTTATCTGATATGTCATTTGCAAATATCTTCTCCCATTCTGTCGGCTGTCTTTTGGTTTTGTTGACTGTTTCTTTTGCTGTGCAAAAGCTTTTTATCTTGATGAAGTCCCAATAGTTCATTTTTGCCCTTGCTTCCCTTGCCTTTGGCGATGTTCCTAGGAAGAAGTTGCTTCGGCTGAGGTCAAAGAGGTTGCTGCCTGTGTTCTCCTTTAGGATTTTGATGGACCCCTGTCTCACATTGCGGTCTTTCAACCATTTGGAGTCTATTTTTGTGTGTGGTGTAAGGAAATGGTCCAGTTTCATTCTTCTGCATGTGGCTATCCAATTTTCCCAACACCATTTGTTGAAGAGACTGTCTTTGTTCCATTGGACATTCTTTCCTGCTTTGTCGAAGATGAGTTGACCATAGAGTTGAGGGTCCATTTCTGGGCTCGCTATTCTGTTCCATTGATCTATGTGTCTGTTTTTGTGCCAGTACCATGCTGTCTTGATGATGACAGCTTTGTAATAGAGCTGGAAGTCCGGAATTTTGATGCCGCCGGCTTTGCTTTTCTTTTTCAACATTCCTCTGGCTATGTGGGGTCTTTTCTGGTTCCATACAAATTTTAGGATTATTTGTTCCATTTCTTTGAAAAAAGTGGATGGTATTTTGATGGGGATTGCATTGAATGTGTAGATTGCTCTAGGTAGCATTGACATCTTCACAATATTTGTTCTTCCAATCCATGAGCATGGAACGTTTTTCCATTTCTTTGTGTCTTCCTCAATTTCTTTCATGAGTATTTTGTAGTTTTCTGAGTACAGATCCTTTGTCTCTTTGGTTAGATTTAGTCCTAGGTATCTTATGGTTTTGGGTGCAATTATAAATGGGATCGACTCCTTAATTTCTCTTTCTTCTGTCTTGTTGTTGGTGTATAGGAATGCCACTGACTTCTGTGCATTGATTTTATATCCTGCCACTTTACTGAATTCCTGTATGAATTCTAGCAGTTTTGGGGTGGAGTCTTTGGGGTTTTCCACATAAAGTATCATATCATCTGCAAACAGTGAGAGTTTGACTTCTTCTTTGCCAATTTGGATGCCTTTGATTTCTTTTTGTTGTCTGATTGCTGTGGCTAGGACTTCCAATACTATGTTGAATAGCAGTGGTGATAGTGGACATCCCTGCCGCGTTCCTGACCTTAGGGGGAAAGCTCTCAGTTTTTCCCCATTGAGAATGATATTCGCTGTAGGTTTTTCATAGATGGCTTTTATGATATTGAGGTATGTACCCTCTATGCCTATACTCTGAAGAGTTTTGATCAAGAAAGGATGCTGTACTTTGTCAAAAGCTTTTTCTGCATCTATTGAGAGGATCATATGATTCTTGTTCTTTCTTTTGTTAATGTATTGTATCACGTTGATTGATTTGCGGATGTTGAACCAACCTTGCAGCCCAGGGATAAATCCCACTTGGTCATGGTGAATAATCCTTTTAATGTATTGTTGGATCCTATTGGCTAGTATTTTGGTGAGTATTTTTGCATCCATGTTCATCAGGGATATTGGTCTGTAATTCTCCTTTTTGATGGGTTCTTTGTCTGGTTTTGGGATCAAGGTGATGCTGGCCTCATAAAATGAGTTTGGAAGTTTTCCTTCCATTTCTATTTTTTGGAACAGTTTCAGAAGAATAGGTATTAATTCTTCTTGAAATGTTTGGTAGAATTCCCCTGGGAAGCCATCTGGCCCTGGGCTTTTGTTTTTTGGGAGATTTTTGGTGACTGCTTCAATTTCCTTAGTGGTTCTGGGTCTGTTCAGGTTTTCTATTTCATCCTGGTTCAGTTTTGGTAGTTGATACATCTCTAGGAATGCATCCATTTCTTCCAGGTTATCTAATTTGCTGGCATAGAGTTGCTCATAATATGTTCTTATAATTGTTTGTATTTCTTTGGTGTTGGTTGTGATCTCTCCTGTTTCATTCACGATTTTGTTGATTTCGGTCATTTCTCTTCTCTTTTTGATAAGTCTGGCCAGGGGTTTATCAATCTTGTTAATTCTTTCAAAGAACCAGCTCCTAGTTTCGTTGATCTGTTCTACTGTTCTTTTAGTTTCTATTTCATTGATTTCTGCTCTGATCTTTATTATTTCTCTTCTCCTGCTGGGTTTAGGCTTTATTTGCTGTTCTTTCTCCAGCTCCTTTAGGTGTAGGGTTAGGTTGTGTATTTGAGACCTTTCTTGTTTCTTGAGAAAGGCTTGTATTGCTATATACTTTCCTCTTAGGACTGCCTTTGCTGCATCCCAAAGATTTTGAATAGTTGTGTTTTCATTTTCATTGGTTTCCATGTATTTTTTAAATTCTTCTTTAATTTCCTGGTTGACCCATTCATTCTTCAGTAGGATGCTCTTTAGCCTCCATGTATTTGAGTTCTTTCCGACTTTCCTCTTGTGATTGAGTTCTAGTTTCAAAGCATTGTGGTCTGAAAATAGGCAGGGAATGATCCCAATCTTTTGGTACTGGTTGAGACCTGATTTATGACCGAGGATGGGATCTATTCTGGAGAATGTTCCATGGGCACTAGAGAAGAATGTGTATTCCGTTGCTTTGGGGTGGAATGTTCTGAATATGTCTGTGAAGTCTATTTGGTCCAGTGTGTCATTTAAAGTCTTTATTTCCTTGTTGATCTTTTGCTTAGACAATCTGTCCATTTCAGTGAGGGGGGTGTTAAAGTCCCCCACTATTATTGTTTTGTTGTTGATGTGTTTCTTTGCTTTTGTTATTAATTGCCTTATATAATTGGCTGCTCCCATATTAGGGGCATAGATATTTACAATTGTTAGATCTTCTTGTTGGATAGATCCTTTAAGTAGGATATAGTGTCCTTCCTCATCTCTTATTACAGTCTTTGGTTTAAAATCTAATTTGTCTGATATAAGGATTGCCACCCCAGCTTTCTTTTGGTGTCCATTAGTATGGTAAATGGTTTTCCACCCCCTCACTTTCAATCTGGGGGTGTCTTTGGTTCTAAAATGAGTCTCTTGCAGACAGCCTATCGATGGGTCTTGTTTTTTAATCCAGTCTGATAGCCTGTGCCTTTTGATTGGGGCATTTAGCCCATTTACATTCAGGGTAACTATTGAAAGAGGAATTTAGTGCCATTGTATTGCCTGTAGGGTGACTGTTACCGTATATTGTTTGTGTTCCTTTCTGGTCTATGTTGCTTTTAGGCTCTCTCTTTGCTTAGAGGACCCCTTTCAAGATTTCCTGTAGGGCTGGTTTTGTGTTTGCAAATTCCTTTAGTTTTTGTTTGTCCTGGAAGCGCTTTATCTCTCCTTCAATTTTCAATGAGAGCCTAGCTGGATATAGTATTCTTGGCTGCATATTTTTCTCCTTTAGTGCTCTGAATATATCCTGCCAGTCCTTTCTGGCCTGCCAGGTCTCTGTGGATAGGTGTGTTGCCAATCTAATGTTTCTACCCTTGTAGGTTACATCTCTCTTCTCCCAAGCTGTTTTCAGGATTTTCTCTTTGTCTATGAGACTCGTAAGTTTTACTATTAGATGTCGGGGTGTTGACCTATTTTTATTGATTTTGAGAGGGGTTCTCTGTGCTTCCTGGATTTTCATGCCTGTTTCCTTCCCCAAATTAGGGAAGTTCTCTGCTATAATTTGCTCCAGTATACCTTCTGCCCCCCTCTCTCTTTCTTCTTCTTCTGGGATCCCAATTATTCTAATGTTGTTTCGTCTTATGGTATCGCTTATCTCTCAAATTCTGCCCTCGTGATCCAGTAGTTGTTTATCTCTCTTTTTCTCAGCTTCTTTATTTTCCATCATTTCATCCTCTATATTACTGATTCTCTCTTCTGCCTCATTTATTCTAGCAGTTAGCGCCCCCATTTTTGATTGCACCTCATTAATAGGCTTTTTGATTTCTACTTGGTTGGATTTTAGTTCTTTTACTTCTCCAGAAAGGGTTTCTCTAATAACTTCCATATTTTTTTCAAGCCCAGCTAGTATCTTTAAAGTGATGATTCTGAACTCTAGATCTGACATCGTACTAATGTCCATATTGAGTAGGTCCCTGGCAGTCGGTACTATCTCTTGTTCTTTTTCTTGAGGTGATTTTTTCCATCTTGTCATTTTGTGCAGAGGAGAATAGATTAATGAGAGAACAAAATGCTAGCAGAGTAACTACGTCCCCAGAAAATATACTCTAAGCAAATCAGAAAAGACCTGAAGCAGTGGGAAAAGAAAGGGAAAGAGAGAAAAAAGAAAAAGAAAAAAAAAGAAAAAGAAAAAGATGAAGATAAAAACAAAAACAAACAAAACAAAACAACAACAACAAAAAAACCAGAATGTGATCAAATATGATCAGGCTGGTATATAGATCAGTACCACACACTATATTTGGGGTGTATTTTGGTCTTTTAGAAGAAAGTGCCTCCCAAAATTTTAAAGAAAGAAAAACTTATATATGTACAAAAATAAGGGTTGATATGATGAAGGGATGGAATATGACTGTAAAGATGGAAATTATAAAAAATTTTATAAAAGGAATTGATAAGAAATTGTTTGAAAAAAGAAAGTAGAGGATTTAAAAAAAGAAAAAAGAAAAAAAAAAGGGAGAGGAAGTGATCAGGCAGGGGAATAGAAAACACCATATACTAGAGATTTAGGGTATATTTTAATCTGTTAGAAGAAACTATCTCAAAATTTTAAAGAGAGAACAACTTATATATATAAGCCAAAAATACAGGTAACTACTATGAAGGGATAGAATATGACTCTAAAAATGAAAAATAAAAATGTTTCTTTTAAAAAAAGGGATTGATAAGATGTTGGTTGTAAAAGGGAAAAAGAAAAACTCAAAAAGAAAAGAAAAAAAGACAGTTAAAAAAATTAACTTTAAAAGACTAAAGAATCATGGTAAAAAAGCCGTGAATTCTATGTGCCGTAGTCCCCTAGCGCTGGAGTTCTGCCGTTCTCACTGATCGGTGAACTTGGTCTTGGCTGGCTGTTCTCGCTGATCTTCTGGGGAGGGGCCTGTTGCCGTGGTTTCCAAATGTCTCTGCCGGAGGCGGAATTGCCCCGCCCTTGCCCCCTCCCGGCTAAGGAATCTGCTCGGGTTTGCTCTCCGGGGCTTTTGTTCCCTGCGAGCTTTCCGTACAGCTTTGGAGGCGGAGAGTGAAAAAGGCGGCCTCCCAATCTCCGCCCCGGAGGAGCCGAGAACTCGGGGCCCCGCTCCTCAGTGAGCCCCCAGAGAAAAGCTGTCAGTCACTCCCGTCTCCCCGGTCTGCAGCTGTACTCCGTGCTCAACCGGCCTGTGACCGCGGGTTTCTATCTCTGGCGCCCGACCCCGGGTGGAGTCTCCAAACCCAGCAGATCCCTGCGGTGCACTCCGGCACGGCTCCTCCCAGGGGAGGAAGGTGAGTCTCCCCGGATCTGCCGCTTGTTGGGTCCCTGCTGGAGGAGCAGGGGCCCGACGGTGCCGCGGATCACGATTTAGGGCCACCCCGAGCTGAGAGCCCGCGCCTGGGCTCCGCCTCTGCAGCCGGCTTCCCCGCTCCATTACCTGGGAGCTCTGCCGCCCTCAGGCACCCCCGGTCTTTCTGTGACCCTGAGGGTCCTGAGACCACACTGTCCCGGAGGGTTCCACCCCCCGCTTAGCCACCAGAGTGACGTCCCTCAGTGGAGCAGACTTTTAAAAGTTCCGATTTTGTGCTCCGCGGCTCTATCACTTGCCAGAAGCGGCCGACGGAGGCCCCTCCCCCGCCGTCTATCCTCCCGAATATCGCCTCGGATTCACTTCTCCGCACGTCCTACCTTCCAGAAAGTGGTCGCTTTTCTGATGAGAGAGTTGTTGCTCTTCTTTCCTTCGATCTCCTGTTGAGTTTGTAGGTGTTCAGAATGGTTTGATCCCTATCCAGCTGAATTCCTGAGAGGAGACGAAATCCAGGTCTCCTACTCCTCCGCCATCTTGCTCCGCCCCTTGATTCAACAATTCTATACATTACTCAGTGTTCATCATGATACATGCACAATCCTACCTGAAAGAGGATGGAAAAGCTGATCAGAAGGGCCTGGAATTACCCAGTGAAGTTTTCCAAGAGTAGTGAGCTTTGAGCTCAGCTTTTAAGGAGGATTATAGTTAACAATACTGAATTGCACATTTGAAAGTTGCTAGGAGAGTAGATCTTAAAAGTTCTGATGATAAGAAAAAAATTTGTAAGCATGTGTGGTGATAGGAGGTAACTAGACTCATTGTGATGATCATTTCACAAACAAATATGAAACCATTATGTTGTATACCTGAAACTCATATAATATATGACCTTTATATCTCAATTAAAAAAAAAGAGACATATCAACCCCCCCAAACAGAAAACAACAACAAAATAATAAAGGAAGTTGGGATGGAGGGGGAAGATGATAAAAGAAATAAAGAAGGGAACTAATTAATTAAACTTCTACTATTTTCTGGATGCTCTTCTAGGCACTTTAATGTATAGTTAACTCATTCCAACCTCAGAACAATACCATGAGAATAGCCAAGATATGGAAATAATCCAAGTCTCTGTTGATGAATGAATGGACAAAGAAAATGTGAGATACACAACCACACACACTATACATGGAATATTATTTAGCCTTAACAAAGAAGGAAATCTTTCCATTTGTGACAACAAGAATGAACCTGAGGGACATGATGCTAAGTGAAATAAGCCAGACACAGAAAGACAAATCCTGCATGATCTCACTTACATGTGGAATTTCAAAAAGTGACATTCATAGAAATGGAGTAGATTGGTGGTTACCAGGGACTGGTGGGTGAGGAAAATGGGAAGATGTTGATCAAAAGGTAAAAATTTTCAGTTATAAGATAAATTCTAGGGATCTAATGTACATCATGGTGACTCCAGTTAATAGTACTGTATCGTATACTTGAACCTTGCTAAGAAAGCAGATCTTAAGTGTTTTCACCACACATACAAGAGGCAATTATGAGAGGTTATGGATATGTTAATCAGTTTCATTGCGACAAGCACTGCACAGTGTATACATATATCAAAATATCACATTGTACATCTTAAATATGTATAATTTTTATTTGTCAATTATACCTCAATAAAGCTGGAAAAAACCCCAATATTGTGAGTAGGTATAACTAATCTTTCCCTTTTAAAATACACAAATCAAGAAAATAAGACTCAGAAATTCAATAACTTGTCTAAAATTATACAACTAGTGAAGGGAAGAAGCCAGATGCATATTTGGGGAAGGGGCTCCCTCGAAGCCCGCAATTGTCAGTAGGAGAGAGTGCTTGTGTGAAGGATGACAACCAGCTTTTCTTACATGTGGTGAGGGTTAGTCCTATGTGTTGGGTACACAAGGAAGGTTAGCTCTGCAAACCAAAATGTGTTTGGATTTGATTCAGTGTGCCAGAATAGGCTGATTATTTTGGATGCAATATGTAGAATTTAGTATCAGATAGATAAAGGAGAAGAGGCAGAGAAATGGATTAGAAGGTTTTTGTTTTTGTCCCCCCCCCCCCCACACTGATTTCCGTTTGAGTTGAAGTGGGCTTGGTCCGGGGCAAGAATTTGGAAAGAGTAGGGGACGAACATGTATAACTGAAAAATCTTAGTCCCGATAATGGGAAGCCGAAAAAGATAGAAGTTGAATTGAGAGAGCAATGAATTCACTTTTAGATACTTTATTTGTAAGATGCCATGGGACAGATATACTAAAATAACTAGCACTGTGGGCCCAGAGAAAGCCTGGGAGGTATCTGTTATTAGGTGGAGAATGAAGATATATGAGAAGATCATACCCTGGAGGAAGAATGGAAAGGTGAAAGAGAGGAAGGCCAAGGTCCAAGTCTTGGCAGAGAGGAGGTGGTGGAGGCATGCTGATAGGGAGCAAGGAGAAGAGGTTGAAGGGCAGGGCAGGGAGGTAAGAGAAACAGGCAAGTAGCTAGGAAAGCATAAAGATGCAGTGCTAACTGGCCTCTCTGGGGGTCAAACCCATAACTGGGCCTCATTGGTTTGTGTGATCCACCAGTCAGGGGCAGAGTCCATTCTGGCTCTATGGAAAGACAACGTTCTATTCCATAGTGTGGCATTGCTTTCATTGGAGGACTAACATTTGAAAGATTGGAAGCATTAGTCTAGAACTCTGCCCCAAACTGTAAGCCCATGCATTTCAGTGTGTGCTCGCTCTAAAATAAGGTGACATAATACTCTAGTTGCAGGGTTTTTACAGCTGTTTTGTGCCTTTACAATTACGCAGTGTGCTGTGTGCCCTGACTTGCACGCTATGCCTTAAATGACTTTTGGTCATTGTCTTTTCTTCACTGCACTGGATTCTGAAGTTACAGCATATTTCAGTCACTGGAGTTATGGTTATCTTTAGGGAAAATTAAACAAGGAACTGTTTGCATGCCAAAAGAAGCTGGAAAATGATTTCAGATTGCATGCTTCTTTCATGGTGATCTCTGCCAGAGTCTTGTGCTAATCATCTAAATATTTTGATTCAACACTTACTATTGGATCCTTTTGTCCCATGACTGGTATGTTCAAAATTCCAGATGTGGAATTTGTCCCTTGATATATTATTCAACAAAGATGTTGCTCTGGTTTGCCAAGTCTTACAGGCTGTGAGCAACAATGGCTTGGAGATTTAGCGTATTTGAATGCTGCCTTCTCAATAGAAAAATATATTGCATTCTATTGTCGGACAGTTGAAATGTCCTAGATGTTGTGTTTGGGCAGTAAAACCTAATTTAACACCATGACAGACAACGAGGCTCAGGGACACATGCTAGGCCTATAGCTTTTAAAGCAGAAGGGGAGGGAGCACCTATATTCACGTGTACTTTTTTTCTCATTGGGAAGGACATCCAGGTTCCCTGCTTCTGATCTGTAGCCAAGAGAGGGATTGGGTAGGTATTTTGGCACTATGTAGCTTAATGCAATTTAGAAAAGTTACCTTTGAGTTGTAATGAGGTGTTTCTTTTACTTGTTGAGTTTGTGCCCAAAGAGAACTTGACTGTGATTCCGGGCTGGAGCAAAGGCTTGACTTGAAAGTCCTCGTCTGCTTAGTTGCTGATTTCCCTCTCTGAGGGGTTTCTCCTTTTGGCAACAAATTTCTGTCTTATGAGCAGAGTCATTTGATGTTCCACATACAGGATCTTCTTGCTTTTCTCTCTCTTTTTTAGCCCACGGCAGCCTTGGCCTTTGGGGAGCTTCTATAAAAGGCCTTGGAGCAAACTCCAGATAGGTAGGAGCAGCAATTTAGACTGGAAAAGAACACAGGGACCTAAATGCTAGTTTCAGTATTTTTTGGCTGTGTTTGTTGAACGTGGTGGCCATGACCATAGAGGAAAGATTTGGTCAGTGGAGTCATCACGGCTCGCTAACTGGTAGACCTCTCGGACATTGTTCTCTCCTCTGGCAGTACATCGTCCTATGTTGGCCCAGGCAGATCTGGTGTCCCAAGCCTCAGGGAGGGGTTTCTCCATGCCAGACTTCACCCCACAATGCCCTGAATCTGGTACCATCTGGTACCATCTCCCTCCTTTTGGTGCAAGAAGCTTCACCATCCTGAAAAAGCCACAAATCCCTGTGTCTTAGTTTTGGTTCCGCCAGAAACTGGCCCTGAGACAGGGATCTGAGGGCAAATAATCTATTTGGAAAGTTATCTCAGGAAAGAGCAGTGGGGGAGTAGGGAAGTAAGACAAGAAAGAGAAAGCAGTTTATAAAAGTTTATATATATCAAGCAGGTTACTACTGTGGCCACCTGGGGCTCAGACCCACTGGGTTTCTCTGGAAGACAGAATGGAACACACACGAGGGTTGCCCCAGCAAGGAAGGGAGGGTATTTGTCCAACTCCTTACCCATCATCTACTGAGGGCTGATCCCTGGGAAATCAGCTCTCTGGAGCATTTACTTTGCCCAGCTTCATGATAAATACCAAGCAAGAGAGAAACCTGCTGGTTTGGATGAAAAATGGGAACCCCGGCACATTTAGAAGAACCAGTGCCCATGTTGAGTGTTGGCTGCTTACACCTCAGTCCATCTTTTGTGGAAGAAAGTGGTGGGTACTAAGTTACAATATCCAAGTTCTCTGGGCCAGTAGGAGAACCTGAGAGCACAGTTGCATCTGCCCTGAGCTGTACATAGCCTTCCTGTAAGAATTGCTCTAGCTTCTCCCAACTTCTCAGTTCATCTTGCACATGGTTCCCAAATAAACCTTTCCTTGAGTGTTGCTCATCCCCCCTGCCCATCTTCTGGCCCTGTCTTCTAAGATTCCTTTCTCTAATTTGATTCCAGCCTACTTGCCAGGCAACCCCCTTATCTGAACTCTATGCTCCATCTAAATGAGATTATCCCAAGTCATATTTAGGCTTTCTTTCTTCTGGAACTCTATGTTGTTCCATCCACCTGGGATACCCTCCATGAACCTGGTTCTTACCTTATTTGGTCTGTTGGAATCTCACCAAGTCTTTAAGGCCATGCCCAGAGTCCTTGAAGCCTTTTCTTGGCCTTTTAACTCTCTGTGACACTTTTCCTACTGTCTTCTATTATTGTTTCTGGTATGTGTTCCTCTCCTATTAGATCTTAAATGTCTTGGGGGCAAGGACCATGTTTTATTCATCTCTGCATCAGTCCACATTCATCCAGTTAATTTAACAAAGATTTATTGAGAGCCAGAGACTTCACTCAGCACCGGAGCTCCAAAGATGAATGAGACATGGCCCTTGCTCTCAAGGGACCTCACAGGCTAGGTGTGGAGGTGTGACTGGTGTAAATAAACACGTGTGTGTCTATCTCAGTACTTCAAACCTTAGCAAGTAGTCAAAGATCATAAGTGCATAGAATGAATGAAAGTATGGGAGGAGACTTATCTCCAGCCTATTTCCTGCAAATGCTCAGGAATTCATTTGGGAAGATAGATTTGGGGGAGAAAATGAACAGAATTGGATTGTGGTGGGAGTGCTTCTGTGCATCTTTCGTAGGGACAGTGGAATGGTTTAAGAAAGGGCAGGTAAGCTTTAAAACCAGATTGCTCTGAGTCTGAATTCTAGCTGTGCCAATGTATAAAGATGTATGACCTTGAGCTTGCTGCTTGCTTATTTCCTTATATATGAAATAGATAACACCCAACTAATAGCATGGTGTGGGATTAAATGATATGCATAATGCCTAGTGCACATTTGAAATGTAGTAGAAACTTGGTAACTAATTGATTTCTCCCTACCACCTGCTTTAAAAAAATGATTTTGGATTTTCTGTCTATACTGGAATAATCTGGGTAGAGAGGGTTTTGATTTTCTCTATACCTTTCTCTACCCAACTGGAAAATTTAACTTCAATGTATTTTTCATTATTTTTAAAGTTTCATACCCATTTCAACCTTAGATTTAGGGTACTGCTGGGCTCAATGGTGGGGAGAGAGAGGAGATGACAGTCTTTTGGGGGATTTTAAGGAAGACTAGATAGAGTAGTGTTCTGAAAATAGGAATTGCTTTTAGAAGTTAGATCCCCTTTCCATCAGAACTTATAAATCATTACAGCTTCAAGGGTCTTCATGAAATGAGAACTGGTTCTTTTTTAAAAAATCATTTTCATTTATTTTTAGAGGATTCAGTGAAAAAAAAAATGCTGGTTATTGTGCCCTGAGGTTAAGAACTTTTTTCTTCATTCTTTTCCTCAATCAACAGTTAATTGAGCATCTACTGAATGCCAGGCACTGACTACTGAGTGGTCAAAACAGACATGGGCTTTGCCCCGTGGACCTTATAGACTGACAACAGAGATTGTCATGGATCAAATATTTACATGGATAAATATATAATGCCAAACCCTGAAAAGAGATGGAAAGGAAATTATAGGAAGCTCTGAGCCCTGTCTAGTCTAGGGGGTGACTCACAACATTTTCTGGAGGAGGGGGACATTTTAGTTGAATTAGATTTGTGGGTGAAAGGTGCTAATGAGGCAAAGGGGATTGGAGTGGTCGTGGGCATACTAGCAGGGCACGGCCTGGCCCTGGAACCAGAAGAAGAATAGGAAATCAGGTTAAAGGGATTAGCAGGGGCCAGAGTCTATAGAGCCTGGTGGGCGTTGGAAGCCATTGTTTTTTATGGGAAACTTTTGAAGGAATTTAAGTGGGTGGATGCAGTCAGATTTGCTTTTTTGAGAAAGTCCTTTGGCTGTGGTGTGGAAAACAAATTGCAGGGCTGAAGAATGGAAGGTAGGAGAACAGTTAGCATAGACCAGGTGAGGGAGGACAGAAGCTTGGTTTGGGGACTGCTGTGTGAGTAGAGAAGAGGGAATGAATCTCCAGAAAGATTGGAGAAGTAAACTTAGCACTAGGTGATGGATTGGCTAGGAGGGTCAGAAACTGGCGGGGGATCTCTACCTTTAATCAGTAAAGCCCTGAGAACCGCATACACACTGAAGACCATTCTAGACATTGCCTCCAACTTTAGGGATGTTCAAGGGCAGTCAGGAGGACTGAGAAACCACTAGCCTCTGAGTGAGGAGAACACTTTCCTAGGCAGTCATCACTGACCCTTCTAGACCTGAGTTTTATTGTCTACAAAACAAATGGGTTGTGTTAGCTGACCTCCATAGATGAGCTGAATGCAGCTATTCATTTATTCTTCAGTGACAAATACATTTTGAATTTTCTACAGTAACACTTTACATTTGCCGAACACTTTTAAGCCCCCATGTGCGTATGAGTTGGAAAGATGCTTTCATATTAATGATCACATAGATTTTCACAACAGTCTTGTAAACTTGTAAGATTTTCTCTCTAATGTCCAGAAGAAGATACTGAGATGGGGAGGTTAGGTCTGTCTACGTTTCCCAATTGTTGGCAAAATGAGAAGACTGGAGTCTCCTAATTCCTTGTCTGACCCCTTTATAGTAGATCTTTGGGCCTTCTATTTTATATTGGTTTGCCTTTGGATTCCTTTTGTTCTACTGCCGTTTCACTATTTTTAACTACTCTATCCAGGGAGGCAGAGCCAGGCGGGGCAACTCACTTTTGGCAGTTCTGATATTTGGTTTGAAACTACACACTCATTTGAAGTGTGAGACTTCTTTGTGATTATTCTTGCCACTCATGACCCAATTACCAAGAATAATTAATAATTTGGGCCAATTCCAAATGTTTATATAGGGAATGTGTAAGCAGATACAGAGGACATGAAAGACTGGCTTGATTAGGAAGAAATGCATTATTATGGTGGTTTTCAACTTTTGCTTCCAAACCTGGCAGTCACCATTATACAAGTGGATTTGGTTCTCAAATGAGCTTATAAATGGTGGTGAGTCTTGGGGTTGCTCATTTCTGGAACCCTATCTGATACATTCTTGTATCTCAAAAGGCACGCAGCTCAAGAGAAAAATCCAGCGGGATGAATAACTTTGGAGGGCAGTCTTTCCTTCCTACTTTACAGGGCTGGGCAGTTATGCAGAGGGGCATTTTCTTCTTCATTCAACAAACAAATATCAGCCAGCCCTGAATGTGTACCTACCACATTCCCACTTCCTACTTCTCTTCTCGAACTGTCTAGCTTTTTAAGCCAAAGGTACTGCTTTAGTAATGCAAACTAGAGAAATAGAAAGAATAAGACCCACAAAGGCCCAGGAATCCCAAGCATTCCATATGCTTAAAAGCCTGAAAAATTCATAGGCCAAAAAAGATCTTTGGCCAGTGTTTCACTATCTACTGCTATGGAACAGACACCCTCAAACCTTAGTGCTCCAAAACAACAACAAATTTATTGCATCTCATGATTTTGTGGGTTCCAAATTTGGGGCAGGGTTCTCCTGGGAAGTTCTCCTGTCCCATGTCTTCCTGATTGCAGTTACTTGGTGGTGTTCAGTTGATGGCTTGTCTGGTCTAGAAAGTCCAGGATGGCCTCGATCACATGGATGGCACTCTGGTGGTGATGGCTGGAAGGCCATCCAATTAGTCTCTGAGCTTCTTCACCAAGTCTTTCCAACAGCATAGTCAAACTTCTTACATGGTGGCTCAAGACCCCAAAAGACCAAGTTAGAAGCTGCTGATTTTCTTGAAGACTGGGCCTAGAACTAGCATAGCATCACTTCTGCCACCTTCTATTGGTCAAAGGAGTCACGATGTAGCCCAGATTCAAGAAGTAGAGAAACAGACCCTGCTTCTTGATGGGAGACATCTCAAAAAATTTGTAGCCATCTTTAACCTCCCACACTTTTAGATTTAGAATTCTTTTTATTTCTTCAGTCTTAGTACTAAGCCTTGATATACCATTTACTCCAGGAGCCAGTGTTGCTCTGTCTCTGACTAACTTTCCTGGTCTGGCTTGTCCACACTTAGAGCCCATTGATGAAGACTGTTTCCCTTAGTATCAGTGTCCAGGGTCTGCTCAGGGATCCTCTGGGTCCTTCTCCTTTGGATGTTCTTGATGCTTCCCTGAAGAGTCCTGCACTGAATAAACTTCTGAGCTACTGGGGGAGTGTGGCATATTTTTAAAAATTAATCTTAATGAGCCTCTTAAACATATATATTAGTGGATTTCTATTTGGCGGGTTTTCAGGCTGTGTGATAAAAAGAAAATGAATCCAAGCAGTGTGCTGGGTGAATCCTATTTGGGTGCAATAGCAGTCTTACTTTAAAATTCTTCAAATGTGCCAGGTTCTTTCCCACTGCAGGAACTTTGCACATACCCTTTTCCCCGCCTGGAACAGCTTGTCTTCCACTCTGCTGGGCTAACATCCACTTAGCCTAGGGATGGCAGCTCAAATAACATTCATCCAGGAAGGCCTTTGCTTAGTCCTTTGTCCAAATTAGTCTCCTCCTTTTGACCTTCTAACCCGTATTCTTTTCCTTCTTGGTATGCATTGCAATTTGTAATTAGATATTTATTTTCATATTTATTTCTTTGTCATTTGCCTCTCCTGTAATATGTAAGTGTCTTGAGGATATAGAGCATATGTTTTATTCATCACTATGAATTAATGGGTGTGTGTGTGTGTGCGTGCATGCGCACATGCGTGCGGGAGAGTACCACATAAACAGGCTGCCCTGTCTCAAATTGTGCCCTTGGGGTCAGCTCCCAGAGCTGTTTCTGCTTTATCATAGTATTTCTGTTGTCTCTATTACTCTCAAATCAATTTTTTAGAGGTGGTCTCATGCGGGTGGCAGCAGACTGCGTGACTCTGGAGGAAGAAAAGGTCATTTTCATAGGTCAATGTCAGCCTGGAATTGACCTCTTACCTGCACTGTTGTCTCAGAGAGTTATTGAAAATGGATTTGAAGGAAGGACAAGGAAGAAGCTGGAGTAATGATAGATTGTCACCCTCGAATTGCTTTTCTCTCTTTCCATAGTAGTAGGAATTTTAGTTGGGTGTGTGTTGTTTTGAGTAATGAATACATTTTCCAGCCTCCCTTGCAGCTCGGTGTGGCCATGTGCCTTTATTTTGGCCAATGGGCTGTAAGCAGAAGCATTATATAACTTTTTAAAAAGATTTTATTTATTTATTTGACAGAGAGAAAGATAATGAGAGCAAGAACACAAGCATGGGGAGTGGGAGAGGGAGAAGCAGCCTTCCCGCCGAGCAGGGAGCCCGATGCGGGGCTCGATCCCAGGACCCTGGGATCATGACCTGAGCTGGAGGCAGACGCTTAATGACTGAGCCACCCAGGCACCCTTATATAACTTTTTTTTTTTTTTTGCCATCCCTTTGTCTACCTGTTTCCTATAATCCAATTGCTGCCATCTTGGCTCATGAAGACAAAGAGCCAGATCCTCAGGATGGTAGAGCAGTGAGTTGGAAGGAATTTGCATCACTGGGTACTTCATGAGCAGAGCTGCCATTTTAGCCTTGGCCTGCATATTTCTAGACCTGTTATAGGAAAGTAAAATAAAGTTCTACCTTTTTAAAATGAAGTGTTTCTTTAAATAGGTTTTTCTGTCCGTCTCTGGAAAAGTTAATCTTAATGGCTACAAAGTTATTTCTGGCATTAGATTATGTGAGATTGGTCCCCAACAGTGTCAGAAAAACAAAAGAAAAAGACAATACCAATGGTAGGACAGAGAAAACATCACTAACTATGAACTCTATGGTATTCCTTAAAAAATTTCCAAAGGTAGGTTTTTAATAAGGGAAAAATGATGGTCATAGAAATGATATCTTGAGGAGGAATTTCTTCAATTCTCATTTCAGGCTTTCCTTTCTTGACTATTACAAAGGGTTGGGAAAATTGTTCCACTCGTAGAAGGCTTTCTGATTTCACCAGCGACTTCTGATATATCTTAAAGCACAAATTGATTCCTTTATTACTGTTAGAAAGTTCACCTGCCAGATTACACTGATTTCCTGGAGTCATTTTGGACAAAAGAAAGGTCACGTTGTTTTTTCTTTTACTAAAGGTATGTTTTTCTTCCTGTATCACTTGCCTGGTTTTCTTTTTTCAGCTTTTCTTTTGTGATAAATGTCTTAAATAAGACATTTCCCCCAAGATATTTAAAGCAATAATACTTAACCTTTGTACAACACTTTCATCTCCAGAGTCTTTTGCAATGAGTACTGGAGTCGGAAAACTTCCCACAAAGGTCAAGCGAGTATGGGGAGAGTTTTGAGTTCGTGAACTATTAGATACAATTTTAAGAGTAGCAAAAAAGGCATCGTCAAGAGCCTAGTTGTACAAGATGCTGCTGTGCTTGGTATTAACACAAAGAATTTCGGGCCCTAACGGATCTTGTCTAGTAGAAAGTCACATGGTTGGGTTTCCCTGGAAGCAGGCCCCGAAATAAGGATATGAATGCAAGGAATATATTTGAGAAGTGATCAAGTCAGAACTAGTAGGGGAAGGGAGACAAGGAAAGAAAAAATGAGGAGGTTATTGGTATGGGCAACCTCGCTGGGGACCTGTGAGAGACAGTGTAGAACATGACTCTGAGTTGTCCCACCTGAGGGGTGACGGAAAGAGGTTATTTATTGTAAATAAAGTTAAAGGAAAAGAAAAGTGTTTGAGGACAACTGATTTTGTTTAGAAGCCTCATGGAACTATTTGAGGTACCAAACTATGTGCCTGTGTAACTACCAAAAAAAGATAAATAATCCATAGAGATTACTGTTAAGAAGGATATATATTTGCTTATGTCAAATAGGTAATATAAAAGTTTTAACATTTGAGGAGAGGGCCTTTTTCTACTCAAGCTACCTAACATTTATTATCATTTTAAATTTGACTTTGAGGCTCAAGGGGCACTTTTAAGCACCCATTGAGCATGTGGCATTATACTAGGCACTGGGGGAGAGGAGGGAGACTTGGAAGGGAAAGAGCTTTCTTCGCCAGCCTCCTAGAATTTATAACAGAGCAGGGAGAAAAGCTATATGCTAGAAGTTATAGAGATTAATTCCATAATTTATTAGAAGTTAATTTTAAGGTTATATACAAGCCAGTGTAGAGCAGTGTCACGTGGTTACGCTAAAGGAATGATAACTCAGAGACATACCACTGTAGGGTAAGCTCAGGAGAGAGTAAGTCTAGTGCTTGACCCGAGGGATCTGGCTTACAGAAAAGAAAGAAGGAGGGAAGTGCAAAGAGGTGGAAGGGCATGAGCAAGGTCATGGTGGTCTTCCATTAGATGTGTGTTGCAAAGGGAGACTGGTGACAACTGATCAGGTAGGTCCAGGTGATGGAGGACCTTGACAATCAGGAAGAGGTCTTGGAACTGGATTCAATTTGGAAAGTAGGGTGAGGCAGTTTCAAAACATTTTTTATTTTCCTGGTTAGCTTGACATTCTTTATTTTTAGCTGAGGTGCAATTTACGTAAAAATGACGGTCAGTTCTTAAGTGCACAGTTTGATAAATCTCTACAAATGCAATCATCACCACACAGGTAATTTTTACCCATGTAACCACGACCCAGATAAAGACAGAGAACATTTCCATCACCGAAGAAGGGCCCTTTATGCACCTTCCCAGTGAATAACTGCCTCGCTTTCACCTCTTAACCACTATTAAGAGTTGTTGAACTGTTTTTAAACTTCATATAAATTGTATCACACAGCACATTTTCCTTTATGATTGGCTTCTTTTACTCAGCTTAATATTTTGAGAGAAGTAGTTTATTTATCCATTCTCCTGTGAATGGAAATGTGGGTTGTTTCCAGTTGTTGGGCTATTATGAGTAGAATGTCTGTGAAGATTCTTGCGCATGTCTTTTGGGGGATGCGTGCACTCATTTCTCTAGGAGTGGGTCACTGGGTCAGAGGGTAGACATATGATTACCTTTAGTAGTTGTTATCACTTTATACTCAGACCAGCAATGGATGATGGATGAGAGATCCATTTCTCCACAACCTTGTCAATACTTGGTATTGGTAGTCTTTTCCATGTTTTGCCATTCTAGTGGGTCTGCAGTGAGAAAAAAAATTTTAAAGAAAGATTAATTACCAACTAAAATAAAGAATGGATGGATTGGAGGGGAGACCAGACCAGACGAGAGATCAGAGACCAGACTCAGGTAATCCAGTTACAGAGCTGCTGTCCCAGTTTCAATGAAACAACTCAAGAGCTTGGCTTGTGGGAATATGGCAGCTGTGGGGAGGAAGGGTTTAAACTGAGTGACTTAACAGAGCTTGGCAGAGGCTCAGAGCTCTGTTCTCAGTATACCTCTTCCATCTAGAAGAATATTTCAGCATTTAAGTTGCTCGCTATTAACTGTAGCCAGAGGAGTGGGGTCACCTTTAATTAATCTGCCTGAGAGAGATCTTATTGTATTGTGGACACTGCAAATATTTGAAGAAATTTACTAGGAGAGCCTGGAGAGGGTTTCGGGAATGAGAGGGTTTACCGTGGGTTAAATGAATTGCCACATGAGGATTTTTAATGTACTTTTCTGCTTGCTCCTTGCCTTGAGGACCTAGTGTTAGGATTCCTTCTTTCCCTCCCTTCTTCCTTTTCCTCGCCTTTCTTCTTTACTTCCATTAATCCATCAGTGAGTAAATATTTGCTGAGGGCCTGTTCTGTGCCAGGCCCTGGCTGAGTGCCATGGTGGATACAAAAATGAATTTTGCAAGTTCTGGTCTTCCAAGAGCTCAGCGCAATCAGTAAAGGATCTGAAACATACAAAGAATGACAGTATCAGGCAATGTCATGTACGTCCCTGCTGTCCCCTGTTGGTGCATCTGTGCCAGGCCCCACTACCACTTATGAGTCTTCAGTGAAAAGAAAGCATGTTTAGATCTGAAGTGGAAGGTGGAGTGGGGATCAGAGGAAGTTTCTAGTGGGCGGTGGCACCCCGGTTAAGGATGGGTAACAGTTCAATAGCCTAGATGAAGGAAAGACATAATACCAATAAGGAACAGCCTGACTGGAGGTGTGGAGAGGTGAAATGGAGGGTCTAGTGTGGAATTTCAAATAGAATTTGGCCAGAACATATTGTGTGTGGAGTGTTGTAGCAGTACATCAAGTGGAAGGGAGGACAGAGCCAGAGCAGGAGCCATGTGGCCAATTTTTTTATTTGGTAGGCAACAGGGAACCATCAAAAGCATTTTAGTGACAGCCTCGTAATCAGAGCTGCCTTTTGCAGAGATTACCCTGACAGTGATCAACCACAAGACTGAAAGCACGATAATGTTTTAAGAGGCTGTTATAAGGGTCCAGGGAAGAATTAATGAAAGCATGTATTAGGTTGGCTGGGAAAGAAAGGAGGGGCTAGGTAATATGAGAAATGATTAGAAAAAAAGAAGTTTCCGAGAGAAGATGGGAAATGGAAGGCAGAACAGAAGCAATCATTTTTCTCTTTTCTGTCCTAATGCTATATTTTGAAAGTGAGCCACACTTGGTGTGACGTAGGCGTGGGTATCCATCAGGATCACGTTCCTCTTAGGAGGAGGTAGCCAAGCTGTGGATAAGAGGCCAGGAAGACTCAGAGTGGAATATTCTGCTTTGCTCAACATGGAATTACTTAAGAAACAAAATCCCGCCAAAGCCAAACCCTTCATTCCTGGACCCCACACTGTTCTGCTGTTGCTCCATCTCCCTCTTGCCTTTCATGGTCAAACTTCTAGAACAAATTGTACATTCTCACTGCCATCATTTCTTCACTTCCCATGCACTCAACTCCCACTCATCTGTTGACCATCTTCACTGCTCATGAAGTCACCAGTGCCTTCCATGTTATTAGAGTTAGTGGATATTCTCCTGGTCCCATCTTACCTGAAGCCTCAGGTGCATCCAACACTCTCGGCCACTCCCCCTACTTAAAATGCCCTCCTCTCTTGGATTCTGTGACTCCACTTCTCCTGGTTTTCCTCTCATCTCTCTGGCTTCTCCCATTCAGTCTTCTTTTCTAGCTCATTCCCCTCTACTAAGCCAGTGTGTGTTGGAGATTTTAGGCCTTCTTTTGTTTCTACTCTATGTGCTTTCCCTAAGTGACCCCATTAGATACTCATAACTCTGATTTTGGTCTACACACTAATGAGGCCTAAATTTCTATTTTCAGCCTGGACATCTCTGCTGAGCAGCAGGACTGTAAATCCAACTGGCTACTTGACCTCATGTCCACTTGAATGTCTCAGAAACTGAGATTCATGAGATCTTCTCCCCAAAAGTGTTCTTCTTTGTCATAAGTGGTGCCACCAGCCGTCCATATATGCATCCTAGAAGCCAGAGAAACAGTCTTAACCATCCTCTCTCTTAATTCTCCATATCAAATCCATTAATTTCTTGTTGATTTTACTTCTTAAAGTATTTCTCAAGCCCATTCATTCTTCACCCTATTCCACAAGCTACCAACACTCTCATAATTGGCCACTTTCATGGACTCAACCTTAATCTGAACCCATTCTGTCTTCCACTTCAATACATCCTGAGGGCCAGGGGCTGGTGTATGACTTTCTACACTCAAATAGGATTATGTTATTTCCTTAAAAGACTTCAGTGGCTTTCCCTGGCTCATAGAACAAATACCAAAGGTTCATCTGGCTCTGAAGGCCCTACAAGGGCTGGCCATTACCATCCTCGTCAGCTTTACCCCTCCCCTGCTTTCCTCGCTTCTCTTTATGCTCCAGGCACTCAGATCTTTCCTCTGTCCCTCCTACTTTCTACACCCAGTCCTCCAACAGGACTTCTGCAGCTGCAGATTGCCCAGAACAATCCCCTCTCCCTCCCTCCTCTACCCAGTTGTCTTCTACTTACGATCTGGATCTCAGATTAGGTTCATGGAAACCTTCCTTGATGCCCTAATTTAGATCATGCCGAGCCCCCTTGTTACACATCCTCTGACACTCCGTACTTTTCCTCAAGAGCACTTTGCACAGCTTATAATGACCCATCTCTTGCTCTGATCCTTTGATTAAGGTGCATTTATCCCACTAGACGGTAAGCCGTATAAGGGCAGGAACAGCATCGGATTTTGCTCACCCTTGTCTTGCCAGAGTGCTTGGTAGTGTCAGGGGGCACAAGAGGTGTTCAACAAATACGTGTCGAGTACATACATGAGCACCTGGATTGAGCCAAGCTATATTCTACTCTGTCTCGTGGAGGGGTACTGGAGAAGCCTAGGGGCACCCAAGAGTGCTCCTATTAGCAATGCCAGTTAGGTAGGTTAATCAATATTCCAACCAGAGGTTGAACATTGGTGATCCCAGGCTATAAGCAGCCTGGTAGAAATGTTTAGTTTGGCTTGCACATGTTTTTGAGAAAAACCTGAATTCTATACAGACATTTTGAAATATGGTGATTTCCTGCAAACATCTGAATTTCTGGCTTTTCCTTTTTCAGGAAGCTCTGATGTCACTGGGCCCACATTTCCTTGTAGCAGTAGTCAACCAGAGTTGAGCAGGGGCTGCCCCATTTCGATGGGGCATTAGCTCTTCCGTTCATCACTGTTACCACCAAGCATCCTTCACTTACTTAATTATCTGCCTGGCCCGTAGAGGCACATACTTCACTGAGCTTGCTATTCTTGGCCTCAGCTTCCTTTATTAGAAATAGATGGACCCAACTAAGTGGGTAGTCTGCTAAAATGCCTGAATCGTTGCCATGAAGAACCATACCATCAATTTCATTTCCTAACTCTTGGGAAGTGATCTAAAAAATGCAGAATTCTTTCATCTAACCCTTTCACTTAACAGATGACAGAACTGAGGGCCAGACTAGATAATGACTTGCCTAGGCTCACAAAACTAGTTCTTTGTCTCTGGGCTGGAGTGCTTAGAAATATTAACAAAAATATTCAGAGAAATGTATTCCTTTGTAAATTTGCCATTTATTTTTATTTTTAAAAAAGATTTTACTTATTTATTTGACAGAGAGAGAGAGAGAGAAGAGAGATTGAGAACGCACACAACTGGAGGGGAGGGGCAGATGGAAAGGGAGAAGCAGGCTCTCTGCTGAGCTGGGAGCCTAACACAGAGCTCGATCCCAGGACACTGGGATCATGACCTGAGCTGAAGGCAAACACTTGACAGACTGAGCCACCCAGGTGCCCCATAAATTCGTCATTTAAATTTTTATCTCCTTAAATCTAGAAGAACTAATTTATTATTATTGTTTTTTAAAGATTTTATTTATTTGACAGAGAGAGAGATAGCAAGAGCAGGAACACAAGCAAGGGGAGTGGGAGAGGGGGAAGCAGGCTTCCCGCAGAGCAGGGAGCCCGATACGGGGCTCGATCCCAGGACCCTGGGATCATGACCCGAGCCAAAGGCAGATGCTTAACAACTGAGCCACCCAGGTGCCCCAAGAACTAATTTATTTTTTTGTTTTTTTTTATTATTACGTTACGTTAATCACCATACATTACACCATTAGTTTTTGATGTAGTGTTCCATGATTCATTGTTTGCATCTAACACCCAGTGCTCCATGCAGAATGTGCCCTCTTTAATACCCATCACCAGACTAACCCATCCCCCCACCCCCTCCCCTCTAGAACCCTCAGTTTGTTTTTCAGAGTCCATCGTCTCTCATGGTTCATCGCCCCCTCCGATTTCCCCCCCTTCATTCTTCCCCTCCTGCTATAGAAGAACTAATTTAAACACAGTAACTGAGCTTCCGAGTCTCAAGTTCATCTCATTATTTTTTCCCCTTGAATTGTTTGGGAAACTCAGCATTGGTCGTGTAGAAGTACTATAGTACAGTAGTGGTAATAGTCACCAAACCCAGTGTGTGAAAATGTGAATTAATAATCCTGGACTAATAGTTTCTTCTTATAAAGGCTACTGACGTCTTTTTGTTCGTTCGTATATTTGTTTTCTCAGCCTGTGAATTTATTTTTAGCTTTTTTCATTTTGGTAAAATACATATACACAGTGATAAAATCGATCACTGTAACGGTAACCATTTTAACGTGTACAATTCATTGGTATTAAGTGCATTCACAATGCTGTGCAATCATCCCCTCTATTTGGTTTTGGAAATTTTTCATCACCCCAAATGGAAACGCTGTATCCATTAAATAGTCACTTCCCATTTCTGCCTACCCTCAGTCCCAGGCAACTACTCATCTGCTTTCTGTCTCTATGGATTTACCTCTTCTGGACATTTCCTATAAATGGAATCATACAATACATGACCTTTTGTGTTTGGCTTCTTTCACTTAGCATAATGTTTTTGAGGTTCATCCACACTGTAGCATGTATCAGTGCTTTATTTTGTTTTTTTTTTTTTTAAATTTCATAGCTAAATAATATTTCATTGCATGGATATACCATATTTTGTTTATTCATTCATCCATTGATGGATACTTGGGTTGTTTCACCTTTTGGCTAAAGTGAATAAAGTTGCTATGAACATTTGTGTACAATTTGGGTTTTTTACCCCCACTTTTTTAAAGTTTGCATTTCAGGACTCATTTATCATTTCTGAAAGACTGCTTGCCTATTGTGAATAAAGTTAAAAAAGGAGTTGCCAGACCATCGGGGTGTCAATTTCTATTGACTTCTCGTCTGCATCTGAATCTGGCTTGAAATTGCAGTTATATTTACACGCAAGAAATAGCAGTTCATTTTCAGTAGGCATCTACCTGGAAAACACCAGGTGCTTTAAACAAATTACAAAGAAGAAATCAAACTAACCAGATGATGTGGCCGTTATAAGCTATCAGATGTATGGGGGAAAGTATGGATCTTATTCAGAAGGTAATCTACAAAAGAACAGTTTAGCTCTGAGTCAAGGTACATCCATCTGCTGAGCTTTTCACTTTCAGGCAACAACATTCAACAAATATGTACTGAGTGCTGCTAAGCCTGATCTGTGCATGAACAGAGCCTAGAGTCCAGCAAGGAAATGTAGGTATTAAGTAAGTAAATATACATGTGTATTTATAAACAATCCTTGATGGCAATACGTAAGGAGTATGAGATTATATAACAGGGCTACTTGCTCTCTCCTGGAGGCTTTGAGACAAGCTTGCTGAGGAAGTGACTTTTGAGCTGTGGAAGATGGGCAAACAAGTATTGGGCACCTAACAGTTGCTGCCCTAAATGCTTTGGATTCAAGGGTTAGTAAGTAGCCTCTGTCCACAAGAAGTTCTGTTTTCTTGGAGACTAGTTAAGTGAAATGTCGGCTGACTCAATCAGTATCGACCACTTTGGCTGGACCCCATTCATCTAACCAGGGATTCTCAGGGGGTCTCTCAGGGACAGGCTCAGAGCAGGTAGAGTAACTTTGACAGGAAAGTTTTCAAATTGTTCAGTTGTAATTCAGGTCTAACTTCTGATAGCCTCATGGGCAAACAAAGGACCCAAGATGAAGTAGTGAAATCAATAAGGAGGTGAACTGTTGGTTCGAGCACTTTTTCTTGGGCAGCTGTCCCTCCAGTACCTTTCACAACTAACCCCCCAGTCTCCACGCAGGTGGACCCCACACCCTTATTCAGTGATCTGCTTCTCAAAGTGAAGCCAAGGATGAGTGGGCAATGTGTGTAGTGCACATACAAATAAATAGCAGGTGGTGCACAGAAGTTCTGGCCAAATGAGACACCTTATCTTTGTAATGAGGCCTCATGCCGTGTAGTACTCTGAGTAGAATAATGAGAAATGATTAGAATGATGAGAAACATAGGCCATTTGATTACCAATGAAATGGGGCCAATTAGAAGGTTGGATAATGCCAGTTTGCGTGGTTTAAAATAGATCCGGGTGAAATATACCATTCTCATGGTGCCTTTCTTGGACGATCAGTCTCTAAGTGATTTTTATGTCTATCAACATCTGCTGGGCATTTCAGGTCTTGGCCTGGCTACTGGAGTGTTAGGGGCTCCTTTCATAGGAATGCCATTATACGGGACAGAGTATCGCTCACTTTTATTATTGTATTATTTTGGACATCGGGATGCATTTTTATTTTAGGGATGCATTTTAGATTTCAGAAGGATGTCTTCTGTAATATCCACTCAAATGCAGTGCCAGGTCACCTGATATGGGAAAAACCTCAATTTAGAGGATGAAGAAATTTAAGGAGTTATTTGATATATGAACAGTCTCACAGTGAGATTTCTCTAACTGGCAAGTCCTCAAGTGCATATGAAATATGATTAAGTTAATAGCAATTTGTCTTACAACTTTTCAAGAACCCCTTTACTGAGAATGAGGTTATTAAGAATGAATCATCATTTACATGTTCCCATTGTAGAAGGTGACCAGAATTCCAGCAAAGGGTTTGCTGATTACCGGAATGAGGGCCCCCAAAGAAGTGAGAGGTTATATGTGGAAGGGCTGAGCCGACCTCTTGCAAAGAGCAGAGAGGAGGAAAAGAAAGGGTGAAAGCAGAGAGTGAAGAAATTAAGGAAAGGGGGGGTGTGACTGAGAGCCGAATGACATCACCTTGGTGTCATTGGTCAGTTGCCTGGAGATTTGGGGGCCCCACAAGCTGGGCTAGAGGGAAAAGCCATTCCCTGTGGCCTCTGCCTGTTAAAACTGCTCTTGCATTGTGTGGTTTTTCCAGATGAGATTGTTCTGGCAGAATCCCTGTGGCCCCAGCCTGCTTGGAGATGCCTGGAGCTTTTTCAACAAAAGCAAATACTCTTTTCTCTGATGGGGAGTAGTGAGGAACACAGAGGGGTGCCAGGAAGGAGCACACATCTTGCTCAAGAAGGAATTTAGAGAAACAAAATCTGTGGAGACCAAGCAAGTGAATACTAGAATTGAAACAAGCAAATAAACAAAACCACTGCATTCGAAGAAAAACTGGAAAGAAATAACAGAGCTGATGGATATTATGGTGATAGAATTTGGGGTATCAGTTCTGTTTTTCCAGATTTTCTGTGGTGTGCTTACGTTGTAAGTTTTTCATTTTAAGGGAAGGTAAGGTAATTCCATTGTGTGTGTGTGTGTGTGTGTGTGTGTGAACTTGTAATCAGAGGCTCTGAGCTCAACCTCAGCTCTGTTACCAACTAGCCATGGAATTTGGGGCTAGCTATTTAACTGCCCCCCTGCTGTGGCTCCTTCATGTTGAGAACCGAAACCAATGTAAATTCCTGTTTCTGTGTTTAAACAATCCTGGGAGTGGGCATACTTTCCTGTCCCCATGTTATAAAATGCCAAGAACAACCAAAAATAACTTAAGCTCCTTGCTCCAGGAAATAATAGTTCCTAGAAGCTATGACTGTTAACCAATAAAACTAAAATAAATCACTAATAAACTCATAAAATAAAACTAATAAAACCAAAAGAGCTTACCAACGAAGACAAACAGCTTACTCATAAAGACCCGTTCGAAACCCCCTTTCCATCACCGTGTCTACAATCCAGAGCTATTATGTCATAAGCTTGGCCCAAGCTCAACCATTTTCCCACCTTGCAAAAGGCCGCCTTACGATCCCCCAGCTGGAGGCCCTAGGACTCTCGAAAGACCTTCTACAGTTTACTCCTTCGAAGACACTACTGAAACTGTCAAGATGGTGTTCTCCCTTACAGCAGTGAGTCTGAGAACCTGCTTTGCTTGACAACACGTTTTTCTGGGAAGCTTTTGAGGACTTGACAATATGTAAAAGGCAATAGTTAGACACTGTACTCTTGGAAACCCCGTTTATCTCTCACTTCCGCGGATTCATGCTGGTGACATTTTCTTTTTCTTGGCTCTCTTTCCTCCCTGGATTCAGCCACTTCTACAATTTTTTTTTGGTCATGTTTTATTTTTTTTCTTTTACCCTCTTTAACCTGAAACTGCACTCTAAGCTGGACGTTCCAGAGGAACACCCGCCAGCAGGTTTGAGTGACAATAAAGAAGTTGAAACATGGATGGTGGTAACAGCCATATGACAGTGTGAATGTACTTAATGATGAACCTTGATATGTATGTTTTACTACAATAGGAGAAAAAAAAAGAAACAGAAGCTTAGGCAATTCCCTCCTTGCCATCTTCATGTAGGTTACACGGGATCCTGGGAAAGGGCGGCCAGAAACTCCTCCTCTTTCTAGATTAAATGACATACAGGAGATGCACCAGGTCCCGTGCCTGGAAGACGGTAAGGAAGTGCTCAGTGTGTCCAACCTTCTTTTCCTTCCCCTTCTGGAAGAGTAGAAGAGGAAGCTCTTTTCTTCCTATTCAAAGTTCCTGGATTTCAAACCTACCGATATAAGGGAATATGAGTAAATTTCCAGAACCTGGTTCACGAATGTCTCGGTTCCGTATTCCCTTTAACTCTGAACCCCATTTTTGCACCAGTAGATCAGGGGCGTGATGACAGAAGGGTAATGCCAGAATCAGTCAGGATATCTGAATATCAATTTTCTTTGGCAGCAAAACCGTAAGGAATACATAGTTAATTTTATGTAAATATAAACCTGATAAATCTGGGTTTTCTAGATCTTACTATAAAAGCCATCCAGGGTCCGTGACATAATTTGCTAGCCCAGTGCAAAATAAAAGGCAAGGTCTTTTGTTCAAAGAGCAGGGAGAAAGTGCTCTCAACGGTACAAAAGCTTTTTCCTTTCTTCCATGATCTCTCTTTTGAGGGATGGTGCTTTTTAACTGCTATGTAATGTGTTTCTAAGTAAAGAGAAATTAAAAATTTAAATTATTAGCATGAATTTTACCATTCATCTTTATATTGTGCAATGACAGTTTTAAATGCAAATCTGAGAGCATTTAGCTCATGTGGAATCATCATATTATACAATTTGCATTCGGTAGTGTCTATGTATATATGTATTTCATTTGTATCAGAATGGCAGAAATGCTGCACAAAAGAAACTCAACCATTTTTATTGCCCTCCTTCCCTTTGGCTTACTGATGAGGAAGGAAGACCTCAAAAAAAAAAAAAAAAAAAGGAAAACGTTGCCCTATTTTCCCCCTTCCTTTCACATTATCATTTTCTCTGTAAGTGGTTCGCTAATACAGAGAACTCACATGAGTAAGAAAGGATATGATAGGGCTTCTTGGTCATTTGTGTTTCTTAGAATGTCATTAACTTCTTTCTGTGTTCAGGGCAAGTAACCCCACTTACTCAGTTGTAGACATCACACACTTACACTTGCCTTGTCTCACTGTACTCCCATGCATTATGGGTCCATTAGCATTCTGTGCTCATGGGCCATCACAAAAACTATACATAAATGGTGACTCCTGGGTGGCTCAGTTGGTTAAGCATCTGCCTTTGGCTCAGGTCATGATCTCGGGGTCCTGGGATCCAGCTCCTTGTCCGGCACCCTGCTCAGCGGGGAGCCTGCTTCTCCCTCTGCCCCTCCGTTCTCCCCCCCCCCCGCCCATGTGCACGCATGCTCTCTCTCTCTCTCAAATAAATAAATAAAATCTTTTTTTAAAAAAATAAACTGTACATAAATGGGGTGGCAAGATACAGTGGATGCACATATTCCATGCATCTCCTCAGCTCATGTACATGCTCCACATTGGACTTCATCTACAAAACATAAGTTTAAAGATAAAATTATTTAGAATTTCAAGATGGCAACAGTAGATATTAAACCAAACCCCAGGGCCCTTCTGGACGTGGGACACTGTGGGACTACACAGCTTGCATCTTCATGAAGCAGCCCCGGACCCATCATGGTATGATAGCGCATCCAAAAAAAAAAAAAAAAAAAAAATTCCTAATCTGACTCTAAAAAATCTGTGAAAAATCAACTTTGTTTTTACTGAAAATTTCTTGAGACTACTAAGGAGAGGGTGTCAAAGCATATTACCAAGTAAAATTTCCCAAAAATCCTTTTTCAGTTTCTCTGTCATCAAATCTCTCCTGTTCCAGGCAGCTGCTATGTTGTCAGGCTCTGACTTCCAGAGCTCCAGGCTCATCCAGGATGAATGAGGGAAAGGATGGCCAGGCTTGGTTTATGGATGGGCCCCCTAATTGGCTATAAGCACCTGCTTCCCTAAGGAAGCCACTTGCCTAGGGAGAACCACCGGGAGTGGATTGACAGATGTATTTCTCCTCACTTTATCAGAATGGTTAACCCCTTGTTATTTTAATGAACATACGTGGCAACTGAATTAGTTTTTGTAAGTTTTGAGATACCAGGAAGGGAAAACATAAGTTGTCAAATCATTTTAGGGCATGATGCACGCGGAAGTTGATCAGTGGCCCCAAGGTGAGTGGTACCGGTGGGATTTGAACCCAACTCTCTGTCTGTGAAGTTGGACTCTTTCCACTTGATATACTGGTTCCCATAAAAGGGAAGAAGGCAACTATTGAGCACCTGCTGTGTGCTCAACACGTGTAGGTACTTTATGTAACCATTATGTGATGGAGGTATTTTCCTGATTGGGGACTGAGGATCAGTGAAACTAAGTACCTTGCCCAAGGTCACAGAGCAAGTAAGTGACAATGCCAGCACCCTGAAGGTCCAGGCTCATGTCTGAGTCCCAAATTCATTTTATTTTCCCAAGGCGCACAGGGCTAAGGGAGAACTCAGCCATCCTTGCTTCCCCTTCATTAATCTTTCCTGAATACCAGGTTGCTTCCATCATGAAGCATCTGCATTGGTTGATCGATAGTTTGGTAAACTCTTAAGGGCTGTTCTCTGCTGGTCCAGGGATATCGGGCTTGACACGGAGGAAGGAAAAGCAATTCCACCCATTGCCTCTTTGATTCAGTTTCCGAACATGGAAGCCCCTTCTTCAGCCCTTGTTAAGTTCTCTCCACTATGGCCCTCCCCAAAACATTTGCCGGGGCTGGTGGGGCATGGGGGGTGGGGATCGTCAGGAATGAGGAAAGAAGAGGACCCGACCCGCAGTGCTTTTCTCTTTTTCCCCCCTTTTTGTCCTGCCCCGAGCTCTGTTGGAATATTTCTTCAAACATGTTCAGTGACCTGTCACCACAAGAATTTGCTGAGTTAGTTCAGTGGAAACTGTCTGAGTTTATATGGGATTTTAATTTCAGCGGCTGACACTTAACCCAGATAGGTTAGAATTTTAGTGCTTGTAGCCAAAGGCTATCAGAAAATTTCTGGAGCAAAAATCAGCTCGGATGCCTTCTTCAGAGTGAATCATGAAAGAAAAACAAAGCAGTATTCCTTCTAGTTTGCAAGCATAATAATTCATCACTTAATCTATAATGGTCTATAAACTTTTTGTGGGAGGTCTACTTTTATTTCTTCGTGCCTGGAGGGATGAATGAGGCGAGGGTGAGGAAGGGAGGGGGAAGAGAGCTCTCTGGAAGCACCAGTGAGACCCCTGGGGGTAAAAGCATTCCTGGGCCTCAGCCTCTGGGATTTGTCCCAGCACTTTGGATTTTGTATTGACCGGTGGCTCTCAACTGCCTAGAGTGGGAAGTTTGTTCCAAATGACATCCCCCTTGGAGGAGAAGGTGGTCATGCTGGGAGGGTCAGTGGAGGGAGGGAAAATCCAGCCCAAGGGTCCTCCTTCTTCAGATTGCTGGGGCTCTGAGGAAGAATGGCAGGCAGGAGACCCCGTGGAGAGTGAGAAGGGGATGGTGTGTCAGGTTCTCTCTTTCTGCATCCCTGGGTGACCATACTGGGCTCTTTGCAATCCTGGGCACAGCCAGTGGCCTGCTGCCTTTCAAGTGTAAGCATCTGTGAGTGGTGCCTACGGGTTTTCTCTGATCGAGGGCACCAGGAGCAGGCCAGAAATGCTAGAGAGTCAATTCTTCCATGCCCCCTCCACCCCCCTCCAGCTGCCCTCCACAGCGGCTGATGATGTGCCTTGGTAGACAAATGCCCCAACTTTCTAGTCCCTTGACAGAGAAAACTCCGCAGCGTGGTCCATCCTGTCTCCCGGAGTTCCCCCAGCAGGATGGAGCTCCGTTTGTCCACAGCTCCAGAACCTGCCTCCCCTTCTCATCTCACTTCCCCCTCCCCTGCTGGTGCTTCTCAGATCACCTCCCAAATAAAAGGCTCCCACCTGAAGTCTTGTCCTCAGTGTTGGCTTCTGGGGGAGTCAAGCATTAAGACAGACCCTTTGTAGCCAAAGTGACACAAAGCTGGAGGGTATCTTGGTGCTCCAGGTGTGACTGAGGGTCTCAGCGCTGCCTCAAGGAAAGCAGCTCCCCCCTCAGCAGGGAGCTCCAGCCAGGCTGTTTTCTGTGGCTGGTCGGCCAGGTAAAGAAAGGGAAAGCTGCTTGGAGTTCAGAGGAAGTGCTCGATCCTTTTGCCTGTTCTGTGAGGTCTCTGTTGTGCTTTCTAATTCATCATGGGGTGCCGTGAGAGATATAAAGATGGTAAGTCTCAGCCTCTACCTTCTAGTAGTTTATAATCCTGACAGGTAGAATGAAGCAGGTGTTCCAATAATTCCCATACATGGCAGAAAGGAAGAGAAGGAACAAAGCTCCTTCATGATTTGAGGGTTAACCACCAAGGGTTTCTTTAGGCATCCACGCTGTTAACTTGAGGCAGTTGGAAATGAAGGGGAACAAAGGCTGCTTCCCCTAAATGGCACTGTGGCAGAAAAAGCAACTTACTCATTGTCGACAGTGATGAAGCCAACCGTGGTTCGGATTTGGTAGACCCATATAAAATTGTTGCTAAAGGCTGAGTGGCAGGAACTGGAGATTGAGAAATCCATCCCCGGAGTTTATATTCAAAAGGAGCCACTTTCATGGAGGTGAGTCGATCAAAGAAAGCTGTATTATTTTTAATTATTGTTATTACTCATAACACAATTTTGAATTTGTGTAGTACCTTTCTTCTGAGGAGCTGGAGGCATTTCACATATATTATCTCATTTATCTTTTATAACATCCCAGTGGGAATATGTATTATTAACTTTCGATTGCCATGGGACTGAATTCGTGCAAATTCTTTTTCCTGGGAACGAATGGAGCTGCATCATTTTAGAAGCAGATGTTGGCTGGAAGTCACCCATAACTTGCTACTGAATGCGAGTTAATTATAACAGCTCAGTACTCTGACTTTCCTTTGGGAAACCATTCTGCCTCTCTCTGCCTCAGTTTATAGGAAAATGAAGGAGCCTAGCTAATCAGCTTACTTGATGTAAAATCAATCCATAACCACAAAAAGGATAAAAAAATAGCAGACAGACCTCATGCATAGTTAATTAACACATATGGAGTTTGCTAGTTACAGCTAAATATTGACATAATATTTTCTCTCTTTTTTGACATAATATTTTCAGTAGAAAAGGTTATATATGAACTTTCTCTGCCACCCACTTTTAAGTGGGGAGCTCTCCACTTAACTGAAACTGCCTGGTTTCGGTCTTAGCTGAAAGGTAAATTTCTTTGTCAAGTTCGGGAACACTGTGTCCAATCATTATTGAATAATAGTGTTTAAATCCCATTTCTACTGTGCCCAAGAGGAAAATTTAGATACAGGTTTTCTCATTAACTGGAAACACTACAAAGTTCATCCATGACTTCTTCTCTATAAATTACTCTCTAGCAAAGTTTGCCAGAAAAAGTCAAAAGAGAAATTCTTCTTCCAAGTCATATCTGAGGCGTAGCAGGTCTCGGAGAAGCTTTATAGACCTCTCAGAAGGGTGGTTGTCCCTGGGCATGAGGATATTGGGGCTCAAAATGGGGTGCCTGTGTTGGCTGGGGAGGAGAATCGCCCCTTCCTTTCTCTGAAGTCTGTGTGTCTTTCTGGCTTCCAGTCGTTATTGGAGCCTCCAGGATGTTGGTAGTGTTTACCACTCATGAAGCATGCTAAAAGGAACTTCTCACTCGAACAGTCTAAAAAAAAAAAAAAAAAAAAACCACCCCACAAAAAAACAAAAAACCTGCGTCAAGAGAAGCCTTTAACCCTGAAATCTTGTCAGGCTTTACAGTCTGAATTGAGGGCCACCATTTGGAGAATTTCACTGTGGTATAGCAATTTGTGGAAAGTTCCATAGCATTCACAAAGCCCCCTTATATTCAAAGGGCTTGCCAAGACAAAGGCAAAACCTGCTCCATGAGATACAGCAGAGGAAGCTCTGCTCTCCCAGAGTGCCTACAGTTGTCCTGGTGCCTGTCTGGACAGGGTTAGGTCCTTTCGCTGATCTCAGTTTTACCAGATTCTTCCACGTTTGATTCATGGAGGCGACTGGCTTCCCCTTTCGTGCTGGGGTTCATGCTGCATTTGGTCAGAAAATTCTCCAATGGTCATACTAGACCTCTTCCTAGCCTTTAAATAGATAACTTGATAAGCTTCATATTTTCTTTTTCAGTAATCTTACAGTCATCTATAAAAATGATTAAGTGAATCTGGCCTCTTTTGGTTCTTTTGATTCGACAAAGCTGTCTCCTGTTTATAAATTCCTTTCTGTAATCTAATCCATCTGGCCATCCCTTCTGGCCTCTGGACTCCCAACAGCTACCAAAACTGTAAATAAAGGGCCCCTGGATACTTAAACAATTTGTTTCTGCTGTCAAGAAACATGTGCTTTATACAAACCATGAAAATGGAGCATAAGGAAAAGTAGGTGAGGTAAGAAGAGTAAATACGTCAGTGCTTGGAACATAGTAGGTACACTCTCAATACGTAGTGACTGCAACGCAAATTAAATGCGGTGGGCTACATTGGTCAGGCCTTTCTTTGGCTTTCTGGTGCCAGGAGCGAGGGTTGGGATCTACCTGGAATGGTGGTAAATGGGTCAGGAGGGCTAGTAACCATTTGTAGGCTGATACGTGTGGGCCACTTTGTTTTCACAGGCGGCAAAGACTGTCTACATGTTATTTCTTGGGTTTTTACAGCATCCCTGACTGGGTGCCCATTGCACATGGGGTGTGGTGCACGTTCCAGGGAGATCATGAGCAAGAGATAGGACCCAGGGATGGTATGCCTGAAAGAGACAGTATCATTTAATGGTACGCATAAACAATGACAACCACACTTGGGCTATTATAAGTAGTACGTTGGAAACATTTTCGAATAATGGAAAAAATTAAGGAAAGCAGCCTGTCATTTGAAAATTGTGGGCCTTCTTACGTGTCTGAAGGTCTAAGAGTCATGGTAGAGGTTAAGCACACCATACTCAGCGAACAAAGAAAAGGGGAACTTGGCCCTAGTGGCAAGGTTCAGGGAAGGCTTCCTGGAGGAGAGACTAGCCTGACTATGGTCTTGAAGGGTGCACTGCAGTTAGCCAGGCCCAGAAAAGAGGTAAGAACAATCTAGACAGGAAATCTAACATGAAGCCAGCCCACAGAGACCTCTGCATAGGAAAATCCTGCTCTTTCCGTTTTACTGGAGGAGGGGAGAGGAAGTTAGTCACAGAGGGCCCTATATTTATTCATTCTTTTACCCACTCCTTCATTCATTCAACAAATATTTGCTGAGTGTCTGCAGTGTGTCAGGCGGTGTTTGAGGCACTCTGGTTACCTCTGTGAACAAGACGGATAAGATTCGCTTCTCAAGGAGCTCACATTCTGGGGGCAGAAGGTCTTGTAGACCTTACTAAGTCACTGGGTCTTTTATCCAATGGCATAGGTGTTGGGAAGTTGCTCAAGGGTTTGAAACAGCTGAATGACATGGTCAGATTTCTGTTTTAGAAAGATCATGCTAGTCGAGACAGATAAAAGTGTGGCTCCAGATACTTGGGGGGCTATAATCAGAGTAGTTATAACAATGCTGGTGGGAATTATTGATGATTGGCTTATACGAGTACAAGAGACATTTGGGTTAACATAAGAAAGAACTTCTTGATGACAAAATGTTGAATTATGGAAGGGTTTGCCATTCTATTTCTAGAATTATTCGCGAAAAGAATGTCTGTTCTTTTTCTCTGAAAAGAAAATGAAGGAAATGTCTTGAATGGTTCAATTGTTCTCCTACCTAAAGAGAAAAGGTTTAAAGGTTTAACAGATGACATTTTAGAGTTTTTTATGGCTTTATTACTTTATGATTTATGAGGTGAAAATAACTACAGCATAAACTGTACTTAAGACGGAAAGTAAGGATGTCATCAAAGGTCTGCAGGCCTTGTCAGGGTTGGAGGTTTAATTTTTTTTCTATTTTATGGAGAAACTATTTATAGAGAATGCATCACAGGGTAGCTGGCCCATGGAAATCCTCAGTATATATTATTTCTAGTCATCATCTCCTCCCCCTCCTCCTCCCCCTACTTCTCCTCCTCCTACCTTCTCCTTCTTCTTCCTCTTCCTCTCCTTCTCCTTCTTCTTCCTCTTCCTCCTCCTCCTCTTCTCCTTCTCCTTCTCCTTCTCCTTCTCCTTCTCCTTCTCCTTCTCCTTCTCCTTCTCCTTCTCCTTCTCCTTCTCCTTCT